>NW_010340431.1:23611-35669 GCF_000700745.2 Antrostomus carolinensis
CAGAGGAGGTTGGCAAGGGAAATGTTCACAGCCTCAGAAAGTTCACAGCCTCTGTGTGTGGAAACGAGGTGTGAGCCCTGCCATCAATTTGAACTGTAGCACGGTTGATCGAATACAGCGAACGTGCTCATGTTAAGGCGGCAGAGACAGAACCAGATGATTCACAGCCACATGGTTTTCATCCTATTAAATGGAAATGAAGCATCCCCAGCTGAGGCGCCGGCTCAGGGGAGGATTGCGGCTGTGGCCGTAAAATAATAATGGGTGAGTGATTTTCCAATTATTCAAACAACGGTGAATGAGAAAGGCTGGCCTCCCGCTCAGGGACTGCATACATGCTGTGGCCACAATCACACTTCAGAGAAGTTATTTACAAACCTTTATAAACTCCCGCTTTTCAAAGCATGTTTAATCTGGAACTTTATGGCATGTATGGATTTATCTGGATCCGTAACAACCTCTCCTTTCCCCAAAAAACTTGATCATACTGTTGACCCACACCAGGGTTCTCCCGATTGAGGTCCAGAACCAATGAAAAGTTTGTCAAGATCAAGGAAAATTCTTCTATTGTCTTTAATTATCTTTGGAGCAGGCTCTTAATGAAACCATCTGTTCCAATTCATCTTTGCAATAGAAATCACGATTTCAGAGGAAATTTGAGATGATTGCTCTTCTTTGCCTTTTGTTTTTCATGCTTCACCATCTGCCCTCCCTTCCTCAGGCGAGCAATAAGAAGTCCTTAGGTGCCACAGAGAGATGACCAATGACCTGGAGTGGGTCCAGAAGAGGGCTACTAAAATGATCAGAGGAATGGAACACCTCTCTTATGAAGAAAGGCAGAAGTCATTCAGCCTGGAGAAGAGAAGGAGGAAACCTTATTGCAGCATTCCAGCACCTGAAGGTGACCTATAAGAAAGATGGGGACAGACTTTTTATCAGAGTCTGGAGTCATAAGACAAGGAATAATGGTTTTAAACTAAAAGAGAGGAGATTTGTACTAGATATAAGGGGTATATTTCTTTTTTTATAATGAGGATGTTGAAACACTGGCACAGATTGCCCAGAGAGGTGGTAGATGCCCCATCCCTGGAAAAATTCAAGGTTAGGCTGGATGGGGCTCTGAGCAACCTGATGCAGTTGAAAATGTTCCTGCTCAATGCAGGGGAGTTGGACTAGATGATCTCTGAAGGTCCCTTCCAACCCAAAACATTCTATGATTCTATGACATGAAATCTGGAAAGTATGAATGATGCTTCATTTTCTGGATTTTGACATCTCCGTGGTAAGGTCTTTGTTAAATGCTGTGAGGATCCTGTGGGCTTGTGAGTACAGCCTGGAGCTAAAACTGACATACCTGGACAAAGGCAACAAAACAATAGAGTCTGCAGCTCCTGTTAGTAGTCCTGCCCCACATTAGCATCTCTTTCTACAATCCTGCAAGTGCCAAGATATCTCCAGGTTACCATGTTTGGAGGAGAAGATGAGCCATTTTTCTTGACACTTCTTATTGCAGGAAGAATTGTCTCTGCTAGTGGGGGCACCCAATTCTTTGGCAGAGGCTGCTGGTATTAAATAGAAAGTCTTTACAGGGGTCAAGGCTCTAGGAGGTATCTGCTCTGTTCTAATGGTTCCAACAAAGAACCAAAAATCAACTCCTTACTCAGACGGTGTTCATGAGGTAGGTATTGATAGAAGAATCAGATTAGAACCCTTTGAGGTAACTAATGGCATGATGAAGTAGAGGAAGCAAACATCATATCTCACCTCACTTCAAGGTAAGCTGTAGGGTGGGGCAAGGACAGATGATCAGAAGTGACAAAGTAGAAAAACAGTTAATGCATAAAGCAATACTATGATCTAAGCTGGTCATTAGGAGAAACTGTGGATATGGAGCGTGCACCAGCCCTACCAGGATGAGTAAATATGGGATGGCATAGGAGCAATAAATGTGTCCTAAAGTAATTGCTGAGGTGATAATTCTTAGCAGGAGTGTAGGTACAAACACACAAAGGGAAATGCAGGTTTCATAAACCTACCTCTGTGGCATCACCTTGCCAGGAGCAAAGCCGTGCTGAGTCAGTTTTCTATGAATTTTGATGCTTCTTCCTTAGGAAGCTGCTGCCAAAACGCACATACCTTCAATCAACAAAAACAAGCTGTTGTACTGAAATAGGAGAGCAAAAGAAAATCAAATTGAATGACTTCAAAATTATACAGAAAGAAAACACCTTCCACAAAGCTTAACCATCTTCAACTCAGGATTCATATAAGCAGAAGAAATATTGTGACTTCTTTTTCACAGCTCGTTCTACCCTTCTGTCTAGGTATGGCAAATTTAATTGCTGATGACTTGGTGCTGCTGTTTCCTTCTGTGTATAATCTCCCATCTTTGCTGATTGGATGACACATCAAATTTTTGATTGCAAATGGAAATATTTCAATTTATCTAGTTGAAAGTTTGACTCAAAGCCAACAGGAGTCAGTCAAGATTTTCAGCCTTTTCATTTAATCCACTTTCACGGACTGTATAGGACTGCTCTACTGGGCCAACAGATGACCTGTTATCTATGAAGGTACTGCACAGATACTGAAATATATATACTGAAATAGTATTATTGTAGCTTTTTGCATAACATACATCATCTGCAGTCAGTGAGAGAGACAATTCCCACCTATTTGAAATCCATATTTAAGGATGCCCTTTTCATAAGGGCAGTTAATAACAAAACAAGGGGAAATGGCTTTAAGCTGAAAGAGGGGAGGTTTAGATTAGATATTAGGAAGAAGTTCTTCACTGTGAGGGTGGTCAGACACTGGAACAGGTTGCCCAAGGAAGTTGTGGATGCCCCCTCCCTGGAAGTGTTGAAGGCCAGGCTGGATGAAGCTTTGAGCAACCTGGTCTAGTGGAAGGTGTCCCTGCTGATGACAGGGGAGTTGGAAATAGATGATCTTTAAGGTCCCTTCCAACCCAAACCATTCTATGATTCTATGATTCTATGATTCTATGATTCTATGATGAGATGAGTAATACTTCCAGAGGTGCCAAAATAATTTTCCACTGACTTCTGAGAGAACCTAGACAACAACCTCAGATCAGGCACTGAGATTTTAGATGCATCTACATAAATGAGTGGTCTTTCCTGTAAATTGTCAAGGCTTTCTGTTACTTTCACTAGTCAAAGGAGAGCTTTCCCTTCCTCTGATACACTCTGCAAGATAGCCTGTGAATTGAGCCACATACTGCTTTACAGACGTAAAGTGATAATGTGATTTATTTTCTGCATTCCTGGAGCAGGGAGGTCTGTAAATGCTGTCCTCTTTGCTTTTTTCCTTGAAGCTGCAGTAGGTAAGGCTGTGAGAGCTTTAGCAGAGAGGAAAAGAAGTTCAAGAACACTTGGTAGAATGTGTTTGTCCAGTCATGTCATGTGGGAGTGATGCAAAGTTAAACTCTCCCCTGCGGTGGAGATAAAAACTTGTCAAGTTGCAGCATGGATGTACTTCCCTGTTGCCAAGGGCATCGTTTCCAAATAATGTGTTGCTTTAGGTCATTCTTAAATCACAATGGCTGTTGAAATGAGTAGGATATATAATGTGAACTGAGAGACTCATAGTTACCCTTACTGACAACAAGAGTATTACCTTATTTTTTTCTGCATTAATGGTTAAAAAAAAAAAAGTTAGGATTGTGATATGAAAATGTGAATTGTGAGTTAAATTTAACTTCTGACTCCTTTACATTTACCTGGAGTTGTGTCTAAAGTGTCAGTAGAGCTGTATTATTTCTACAGTTCCCCTTGACGTGGCTAAAACACAGGCAAAGCATCCAAGCTCTTCACAGAAATAAAACTGAGGGACCCACTGAAGTCAACAGCAGTCTTATCCACTGCCTTAGATGGTTGTGAGAAAGCTCTGAGTATTTAATTTCAGAAGTAGTCGGATCCTTTTCAGGCTTCTAAGTGAAGAAGGGTTTTTTCAGCCTTGTTGGTTAGAAAAGTGGATGAAATTCTTAATGTGTTTTTACTCTATACTCAAACTTGGCTCAAATCTGCACAAATCACATCTGAGACCCTCTGTTCAGTCTGTACATGTCTGTTTTCTGCTTACTGAGATTCTCTGTTAGGTCTGCCAACCTACTTTTCACTGCTGTGCATTGAAGTAACCTTTCTTTAAGGTTAATAGTAAAATAAATGTGAGTGTAATAATGTAATAATGCAAAGAATGTTGCATTAAAACCCAAAAATTCTTGTTGTTGATCTTTTACATTTAACTTCAGAAGTTCAACAAAGTTAATACGCTGTCAACAGGTAGTTTTGAAAATCCAGCTGGGAACTAAAGATAACAGAACAAAAACTGTCACTGAAATCAGTGGCACAATAATGCTGGTGAACAAGCAGACCTAATATTTACAGGTCATTTAAAATAATAATGAAGGTTGGATTCTCCCCCCCAATATGATCCCTTTACACCTAAGTTGCATTGCAAATATTCTGGATATTAGTCGTATGTCTCCATCTGATATAAACCTTCTGCTAGTTGCTAGCTGGCATAATTGGATGATATATTTCCTTCAACTGCTGGATGTGGCAGAAAGATTCATGAAGCCATGTGAGATAAGAAGGTCATGAGCAGAGCTCACTGGATAAATGAATGGTTCCTTGAGGACCTTTGCTAGCTGGAGTAAGTCAGTTGTCCCAAGGGAGAAAGACCATTTAGAAAAGCCACAAGCATAAGTACCTCCAGAATAAAACATCACACATAAAGGTTTTGATATGAAAGTTTATATCCCATGATTAGAGCTTGGGCTTTTAATTTACTTGGCTTGGTCAGGCCAAGCAGAGCAGCTGGAGGTCTACCTGCTAGCAAAGAGTCCCCTGACCTTCCCTCAAATAAAATATCCAAATATATTTATTATGGCTTGTGTCTACTAACATGAGTTCTGCTAATGATATTTAACTACAGCTAATAGCAAATGTACAGATACCAGGTCGTTTAAGTCCCCAGGTGCATAAAGACATTAGAAAGGTGGAAGTGACTTTTATCTATTTGCAATTCATGACAAAGAAAGCAAGATTAAAAATGAAAGGCACAACTGGTAATTTTTTTGTTTGTGCAGAAGCAAAAAATGCCATCGTAGGGTAAGTAGATGTGCTGTACTGTACCTATCCTGAGAATCATGACAGCAGAGAGGGGATTTGGACTTTTTAAAAAAAAATGTGTCTCAGGAGTATATTCCTTGCAATAAGGACTGTACTCAAGAGCATTAACAAAGCCTAACCAGATGTGAACATCACTGTAATTTCTTTCTTCTATGGTTTAGCTGTTGTCAAGACATCAAAAGCAGGTGGAATGGGGTAAGGTACTTTGAGTTGGATGACTCAAAGCTCCAAAATGTTAAGAAAACAGGACATCTTGGAATATACATATATATACACATTCTTGTCAAATATAGCCATGACTCAGTGGAAAGATTTAATTCACTGCTTAAGTAAAATTGGACATCCTCAGAGGACATTTTGGGAATGCATTTCAACAATCCATTAAATACATTCAGGTACACAGTTGCAGTGGAGGAATAAAGCCTTGGCAATTATACTGAGACTTGAAAAAGATACAAACTGGGTATATTGCATGAATGTAATTGGAAAAAATCTCAATTTTCATCCATTTATTCACTGTGCACTAGCAAAATATTTAAAAAATAAAGATAATTTTTTAAATGAGTGCTTAGATATGGATTTAGGCAACAGAAATTAGGTGCCTTAGTCCATCTATCTAAACATTGAATAAATTTTGATTGCAATGAGCATACAGAGATCCCCAAAACAGCCCTGGAATTTAAGAGTGTTCAACAATTCTGAAAACTAAATCATTTTAACTGTGTGCTAAATATAGGAATGGGTGCCTAGCTTTGAAAAGTTTGGCCTCGGGTCATAATTGCTTATGCAAAATGCAATCCAAGATTAAAAACAATGAAAACAATGGGTTTTGATGACAAAGATAACTAACGGACTTGATCTAAATTCACAGGAGCTCATAATTTCTAAAATGCACTGACTTGGACACTTAACTAAGAAAGAAGGTGCAATTATATCTATATATTTTAAAATACTGATCTTAATGAATGTAGGAGTTAATATATAACTATCTACAGATCAGAGGAAAAGAAGGTAACAGTTCTCAAGTGTTAAGCCACAGTTTTCTCTCTGCTTTTTGAGTCTAGAAGATGGTGATAAAATGGGCACTAGAGTGGAATTAAAAGAGAAAATAACAAAGATTTATTAAATAAAAATGACGAAAGCACAAATGCATCTGGTTGGTCACCATCTGAAGCACAGATTGAAGAGCAGGGCAACGCTTGCTTTGAAAGATAAAACACATGCTAAGAATGATGTTAAATTTTACCTTTTGACAGTGTTACTGACATGCAGAATCTGTGCTGCATCACTCTGCCCTTCCCAGACATTGCCCTTTATGTTGTAGCCAAAACTCTTTGACTATGTCATCATAAGGATTTACCCCTGACTGCAGCTGACAGAGGGGCTGAGTCTTGCAGCAAAGATGGAATAAAAAGAAATCTAGATAAAAAGCATGAAAAGCCAGGGTACAGAGTGGGAAGAACAGATGAAACAAAAACACAGAGCAGAACTGAGGTGAGGAGTGATCTTTTGTGCATTCCCAGGGCTGCAACACTGCAGGGTAAAAGCTAGATCCTAAACTGTTGTCAGGCTGATAGAGAGGGATGCAGGTTCAGCCTCTCATCCTTCAGAAGGATCCCCAAAGGTAGGATCCCTCAATAACTGGTGGAGACCATCCCACAACCTGAATAGTGTGGAGATGCCTATAGAAGAAGAGGTACTTCTCTTCCTTTGCTAGTTTTGAGAACAGAGGTGTATTCATGTGCCAGAGTTCAGCACTGATTTTTGGGGCATGGCTCATGACTTTTTGAATATGGGTAGCTGTTAATACTGAGACAACTTAAAAGGATTCAGAAGCTTTCAAGACAGCATTGAGGTATTTTTTCTCATTAATAATTTTTGTCATGAGGGCACTGGAACAGGTTACCCAGAGAAGTTGTGGATGCTCCTCCTTGGAAGTGTTCACGGCCAGGCTGGATGAGGTTTTGAGCAACCTGGTTTAGTGGAAGGTGTCCCTGCTGCTGGCAGGGGGGTTGGAACTGGATGATCTTTCAGGTCCCTTCCAACCCAAACCATTCTCTGATTCTATGAAAGTGTCACCAGCAGCTACCAGAATGTGACAATAATCTTTTTGGTGAGAGGAAGAAGAATACTCTTAGCCTGCAATGATCAGACTTATTCCAATTAGCAAGTGTAAGACAAGAACAATCTAATACAAAGCTTAATACCTACTCATCTGGGAGGAAGAGGCACTTTCAGGTGATGATTCAACACTGAAGAGGTTGCTGTGTGCTGGAGATGTCTGTCTCACACTGTGGCGGGAGAGGATCCCAGAGTGACTTGCCTTCAGAATAACGTAACACAAAAAGTTAGATGGGACCAGTCTTGTACGCGCTCTGTGTGGTTGCACATGAGGCAACACTTGCTGTAAAGTCAAATATTCTAAAAAAATAATACAGACAAAGGAGCTTTTTACCTTTTAGCTGGTCTCACCCCAAGGGAGTTGAAAAGAGAAAACAGATAGATGCTCAGTGGGCAGCAGAGACTGAGCGCCATGTTGCCATGACTACGCTGCTACCCAAGGGAGATGCCTGTATCCACACAAAGGTGAATTTTTACTGCTGGTCACAGTATGGACAGAATTCACAGTCTCACAAAAACCTACAGCTGGAAATGTGCCAGAACCTCTCTTTGGTAGAACTTGACTTCTCTAGCATGTTCCCAGATAGAGAAACAATGTGATAAACATCCCAGCTGAGTTTCAAGCAATATTTTTTGAAAATAATTCATTAAAACATCTGTAAATTGGTCATTCTACATCAGATTAGCTGAGCTCCTTGAGGAAACCTCTGATGGTTATGTGGATAACATTAGCACTAAAGCAGAAACAAAGCACAGATGCCTGAGGGATCAGGAGCACCAAGAGAAGAAATCCAGAGAAGTCAAATCCTGTGGGAGTACGCACTCCCACCCTGAGTCCTCATGAAATCCCACCTCTCCGGTGAGAGCTTTGATATTGCACTGTTTCCCATTATGACATTTTTTGACAACCACTCCATGCACAATGTGCTGCTGATAGGAAAATTGACACAGAGAAAACTAAGGGAGAAAATAATTTTTTCTTTAAGGTCTGAATTGTTGCTGATTGACACTGGAACAAGACACACAAATGGCAGTTAGGACCTACACTACAACTGAATAGGGTAGCATTCTGCAGCAAAAGGGTGTTAAGAAAGAGCCTGAGAAAAAACAAGGCTCATGTTTTTTCCATTGTTTTTGTCATGCATTTAATAGTTCCATAAATTGGCAATTTTATGTACAGATACATTTTATGTGCATTGTATTTGAAGGGTGCGAGGGACACAGAAATCAATCCAAGAAGTTAATTTTAAAGTTAAAAAGCCAAGTTCATTTAATATAAATTCCCAAGTGGATTCCTCTTTCTTACTGTCAGGAAATTATGACAAGTGATACAAGAAGGTAAGCTTAATATCAGGACAAAATGTAGGCAGTTATAAGTCTTTTGAAATTATGATGAGATTTTAATAAATCTTGGGTCAGACTTTTTTCAGAGAGCTGTGCTGAGGAAAATAAAATCATACTGTGGATCTTGAAAGGGTACAGAAACTGTAATTAGGCTTATCTGAAATAAAAGAGATGTATAAAGATGTCAGTAGTCAGACAAATATATTATGTAGCAGTGCAATATTTGTTGATTGAGTGGTTAATTCTATAGGAGGAATACAATTCTGATGCCAACATGGGAACTAGACAGTTCTACCCTACAGGAACAGATCACAGATCTGTCAGAGGTGGTTTTCTTTGACTGGAAAATGGATGATTTAAGGGGAAAGTGAACACACTCAAACCTCTATCAAGGGATCAGAGTGATATTTTCGTTTCAGCTTTCATTTTAACCAAAATCATCCATGTTTAAAATATTACCATTCAGTAGAATAAATTCTTAAAACAAAACATGCAATATAGCCTTTTAGGAATGACCTTTCAGTCCTGGTCTTTATAAAAATCCAACCCAAACTATAGCAGCCCAACAAATAAATAAAACCCAAACGGCTGATAAAATAAATCCATCCATGGGAATTTAAGATTCAGCCCTCGTCAGAGAGCACCAGGAAAGCCAAGATTTTTGAAAACCACTAATTATATTCAGAGCATAGCACATTCTGAAATTCAGCCTTCTTCAAGGTGTCTCTAGCTGAGCACCTAATACCTGAAACATCTGCAATAATTAATTACTTTTCCAAAACCTGGACTAGGACCCAAATTCCTGTATTTGCTCAAAGTCAGGACAGCAATAGCTGGTCCTTTAATGAGATTTCTTTCTCATGCAACACTCTTCTGAGATGCATGAAGAAGATGTAATGTACACTTTTCAGAGTGGTACTGAAACTTAAACTGAGTTTGGAAAGTTTCCAGCAGTATTTTAGATGCTATCACAGTACAAACAATTCCAAAAGTAACAAACCTTGTTTGCTATTAGATATATTTTTTTAAATAAATGTGGAGGAAAAATTGTCAGCAAATTGGGCCATCTGAGGCTTTTTACTTTCCTCTTGATTTATAGCTATAACGCCCCTGCAAATTTTAAGCTAGTATCAAATCCCTGCAGAATCTTTATCCGTCTTAAACCAAATAATTGTCTTCTGCAGTAATACCAATTTTCCTGTGCCTCTAGGCTTGCGGGCTTTGATAGAAAGTTCTTTTAGATGCTAATTTATTTGGTTATATTACAGAGAGATAAATCTGTTTGCAGCCAATTTCTGGTAGGGCAAAAGAATATAAAACCACATCACCAGTGTATATTCCAGAAACATTATGAAAACTAGAAACGGGAGGAGGAAATTATAGCAAAATGGTCCTCCTGAATAGATGAGATCCTCCAAAGTAACAGGATTATTCACTCTGTATGGATGTGCTAAGGGCTACAAAGGACAGTGAAGATTAAAGGTTAGGCCAGGGAGGCTCAGGGAATCAGATTTATTCTTGAGCAGTTGCAGCTCTCCAAAAATTTGACACCTTGCAAGGTGGTTATCTGGACTGTCAGCAGCTGATGTAGAGAAATTAGTACCACTGGAGGATTTACTTCTCATTCTAAGGCAGAGGTCTGTGATATGTAGATAATTTTTCTTCAGAAAATAGATCCAACTAATGCTGTTCTTCTCTTTTCTAGCTTGTTTTTCATTCAGCTTTAGTTTATGTATAATTTCAATATTCCTTTCCATGAAGAAGCTAACAGTGGGCCAAAAACCCACTTGAAGCTCAGCTGTCATTAGATCTGGACTGGAATCAGGAGGACACCAGGTCTCAGCTGTTTCCAGACTTTTGTATTCCCTCTGGCTCCTCAGGTACCTCTGCAGTTTTGAAGGCTGAAATAGCAACAACATCCTTCTTTCTTTCTTTCTTTCTCTTTGTTGTTGTTGTTTTTTTACAGTCAGTTGCAGAAATAGCTTGATTTGTAGACTCATGGAGTCCTGAGTTTTACAGCTTTGGTTGGCTACTTTGTGGTTATATGTATGGAGGTAAACTTATCTACTCTTTGCATGAGCAAAACTGGAGTATTAATTAGCACGTTTCTAATCTTTTTTCTTCTATATGACACTTTTGCATGACTAACAAATTGCATATTTATATAGCCATCCTTACTCACACTGATTAATAAACTTGATTTTTAAGCTTGAGTATTTACCCACAGGTAAATGGGTAATTTACTACTATTAGAAACCTGTCTTCAAGAAACCTAAATTCCACTGACACAGGGACTTAAAATCCAAATTCCCATCAGCTTGACAACAAAGGGTAATGAAATATTCCAAGTTACCTCCATGAATTCAGACCAGGACAATGTTACTGGCATCTGTTCTTGTCTGAGTGGAAAACAAAATTTTCTAATGCCCCCCCCACCCAAAAAAAAAAAAAAATCCACACCAAAACAAAGACATTCCATCATCAAGATACAGCTAAACTAGTATAAGCAGTAAAATATCCATATCAACAAGACTCAGGAGACAAATCCTTAAAACTAACTGTGTGTCTAACTCGTAAGATTCCATTTATGGATTGACTTTTTGTTCCTTTCTGAAAATAAGCTTATATTTTAAAACACATCGATTTAAAACAAAGGAATTCCAGATTGTAAATCTTCAGCCTACTGAGTTTTTGTGTTGCACTTTTACGAGCATTTGGTCATAATTGCAACGACTTCATTGTTCATCTACAGACATTTTGGAAACAAGTCATTGTTCCTGGAGCTCTACAGTCTCTGGGAAATCATATTTTTGAAGCTTTATTTGTCTCAAAAAGCTAGTATTTTGAAATCTTTATAACTATAGGTAGCTGCTGCTCCAGTAACCCTACTGAGTTCCCCGTCTCTTTTGCTAAGCAACAAGACAATTAACTTGACCTATGTCTTCGTAAGTTTAAGTCAGATCTTCAGCAGTTAATTACAGCAAAATTATAGCAATGTTACAGTTAAGGCGGTGCAGTTTTCATTTCAGTAGGAGTGATAATTTTTTCTGAAAACCTGTACACACTGAATTATAGCATTAATTTTAAATTGTTAATTTAATCCATGCAATGATTAAAGTTTCTAGTACAATTTGAAGGTAAAAGAGAAACCTTAGCTGTATTAAAGCAGAAAAATATTTAAATGAATAGTCTAAGTGACAGTTAGAGAGTTATGCAGACAGATTCTGGGCCATGTTAACATCATTATCAATTATCTGGACAAGGAGATTGAGTGCACCCTTAGTAAATTTGCAGACAACACCAAGCTAGATGGAAGTGTTGATCTGCTGGAAGGTTGGGAAGTTCTGCAGAGGGATCTGGACAGGCTGGATTGATGGGCCAGGACCAATTGCATGAGTTTTAAGGTCAAGTGCTGGGTTCTGCACTTTGGCCACAAC
>NW_010340432.1:0-25178 GCF_000700745.2 Antrostomus carolinensis
TGTGCGAGACCGTGTCAAATGCTTTACTGAGTATGATTTGTTAGTTGAATTGCTTTCATAACATATATGAGCTGTACCTTGTTGATAAGCTGATACACATTGTAAACATTTTGGGCACTAAATTGATTTGCAGTAGCAAAATCCACTTAAATATTGGAGTGATGGACTCATTTACTCTTTTGCCTGTGGTGAAAAAATAATCTTTTCTGTTTCTTTGGTAGCACTGCAAGATTGGCATATTAATAAAGTAGTAATTGTACTTTTTCATCTGCTTTCCATTTTCTTTAATAGATTGTATGATACAGAAAATTCGATTGAATGCACGTTTCTGTCTTTCAGATGTATCTTTATGTTCCTTTTGAGACTTTAATTTCTCATCTTGTAAAATCTAGGTCCACATAATCATTCCACTGTGGAAAAGATTCCGTTGACAAAAGTGGGTCGATGTATTTACAGAGTGAGACATGAGGAATCAGGTGTTGAAAGGTCCATTGTCTGCCAAATTGATACTGTTGAAGGAAGCAAGATGATAACTATACGTTCTCCTATTCAGGTTATTATATTTCCAAACATTATAATTTCATTTTTATTTTAAATTTTTTATGAATGAAAATGATCCTGTAGTCTTGAAATAAACATTTTTTTAAAAGATATTTTAAAAACCGATCTGAACAATTCATGTAACTTTGCTATTGTGTTTTATAAGGTAGTTTAGAACAGATTTTTCAAGAATAAAAAGCTTTTTCAAAGTCACAAAACCAGAGGGTGGGGTGGGGGTGGAAATGGACCAGATTTTAAATCAGGATAATTAGTCAGTAATGTTTTCTAATACTAGCTCTAATTTCAGTCTTGAACTATTTGCTTTGTGTGAAGTGATCAAACCTCTCATAACTTTGGTTTCGGAAGATTATTCTTGTATCAGATTATTTATTCTTCATTGTGTGCCATTGATACATGAATTTCAAGTATAGTACCAAGTCAGCTGAAGAGTGAGCCCTTTGAGCATATATCTTTTTTGATTGAACAGTATTTCATCTTCATTATACAGTTTACAAGCAGAAGGATGACTCAGATTAAGTTAGTGTTCTATAGTGATAGTGACCCTGTTACATTTCACTTGCTGCTTTTGCCCAGAGTGGCTTTTGACTCAATTAATAACCAGATTTACTGTTTTATTCTTCTCTAAATTATTTTTTTTCCCCAAAGCTAGTAAAGCTATTAAATTAACCATGAAAAAAGAACAGATAATGTTTGCAAAGAATCAGAGAACTATATATCCCCCAAATTATAATGGGCATTGATATTTTCACCTTAAATAAATATTTTATTTCCCTTGTGCTTTCTGCAGTATGGATTTTGACCCACACATCCTTGTATCTATTATGTTTTCAGGAGAGAGTTATTTGGAAAGTTATTGTATAGTTCAGATTTACTTTTTGTTGATTTTACAGGGCTTTATGTTTCTCCTTGAAAATAATTTTACGGCTAATGTATTAATGTCATAATTAAACTGCACAAACAAATAATTTAAAGAGATTTGCTGGTATTAGAGACAGTTCTGTTGAAGTAACTGACCTTGAATGATAAATGGGTAAGATGAACAATGAGAGAGTTCTCATTCTGTGCTCTATTAGGGTCAAAACTCTTTATTTTTCCAGTTTTTCCTAATGTGTGTTGCTGGATTTTTATTTCATATAGATAAGAAATCATTTTTCAATCCCATTAAATGTTTTTGAGGAAGGAAGATGCTTAGGGACTGCTTCACCAGAAAATGAATTCAACATACCATTGTCCTCTTACAGGTACTTTATTGCATTGTTCTTTCATCACGGAATATGTTTATACAATGTTGATTATTGTATCCATACAATTACACTGAAATGTTTCCCTTTTACTACCTGTTACTGTAATTAATGCTGTACTGTCACTGTTGGGTAAGTTCTTCTCAGAGCATCTATTCTGAATTAAACAGAATACTATTTAATTCTTGAATTGGAAATCTTTTCAAATCGATTTTGTCAAACAGTTTAAATTAGCTAAGTTACTTTAATACAAGCACAGGTGCTTCTGGAACACAAGTGATTGCCATCCACACAGTGCAGACTTTTTTTCTGATTGAAGTGATGTCTAGTGATGTATTAGAGCTTCTTTTTATTTTTGTGATACTGAAGTAAAAAATTGAAACTAATACACTTACACTCTGTCGTGGATGTAGACTTGTCAACCTTACAAAGATCTAGCTTCCAGCATAGCTATGTTATTAGCACCTTCAAGGTAATATCTATTTAAAACTGCATGAGTTTGTTTGTACAATTTAGCGGAATTGTCACCAGCTCTTAAGCAGATAAGTTTACCTTAATTGTTTTTTATGTTTACAGGGACTTTTCTGTGTTCCCCCAAACACTCTCCCCACTTTTTTCCAAGATGGCAGCTGTGCATCTTTTTCATTAAATAAGTTACACTTTACTGTAGATAATGCAGGTTCATTAAAATTCCTAACTATCTGTATTTTATTTTTAAAAGTTTAGTGACATTCTGATTCATTGTACAGATACATAGGTGAGTTCCGCTAGGCAGTCAGGAAATGTTTACAAACAAAAATCTTCAATCAATGAGCAACTGATTGGATTAAGTTGCCTTCCAGAAATAATGTAAATAACCCAAAAACTTGATGCTTTATGTGACGGGAAAGAAGGACACTCTGTAGATCTGTCATAGGGGTCAGTTGTTTATCCAGGCCTTTTGCCTGGAGGAGGAATGTAGCAGCACTTATAAGGGAATTAAGTAGCCTCTTCATAAGAATCTCCAACAGTCCCTTCTTGGCAAGGGAGGTATGTGGAGGTATGGAACAAAAAAACCCAATTGGTACAGTTCCATGAACTTTTGGCATCCAGACCATGTTTTGCTTCCTCCTTTAACCAAGATAAAGGCAGACAATAAATTACTATCAGAAATCTTCCAAAATCCGAATAATACTATAATGTTAGTGTTGCACAGTACTTTTTCATAATTGAAAAATTCAATCTCATATTGAGTGTTTAAAAAACATTTTCATTTACAGATCCATACTGAGTTTGCAACCACTAGCCAGTGAAAATGGAGTGGATGGAGAATATGATATGTGTGAAGGAATTGCATTTGATGAAATTATGAAAAACGTCGACAGTTTGTTACAAAGGAAATGCCAGTCTGTAAAGTCAACTAACCACTCGCTTATCATCAATATTGTTCCTGTAAAAGACATGTTGACATCTTCATTATGTGCAGAAGATCAATGGGATTTTCCATATGTTGTTCATTTATGGCCTTCTGTTCTTCTCCGCAATCTTCTTCCTTATCAGATAACTTACTCTGTAGAGGTAGTTCTTTAGTGTTAAATTTTTTTGTGATGTTTCCCACCTATGACATGAAAGCTGACCAGGTGGTTTCAATATGTTTATAGATTGATAGGAAAAGAAAGGGCTTCTGTTAGGGTATTTGTGAAGCAAGTGTACAGGTCTTGTAGGGGCAAGTCTATATCTACAGAAATGAAACTATCAGAATGTGTAAAGTGGTGGTATTAATTATTAGTAATAAGTCATATTTTAGACACATATGCAAAGTAAAACTTACACTGTACAAGTTTAGCCCTGTGAGAGAGTCTACTTGCATTGCAGACTAGTGCCAGATTTTATACTTTTTGCATGTAATTAAACAATTAGGTGCGTTTTGACTGTTAATAGGCAGTCATTCCAGGGCCAGGTGAGAGCCAGTCTCAAGTAAAACAGTGTGGACATTGGTTCCTCAGCAGTAAACGTTTCATTCTGTGGATCTGCTATGGTTGTGTCCCACTGCTTATTGATGTAAACTTAGGATAATAGAAATATAGGTGGGAGAGACTGAAACATTTTTTTTCAGGTGGTCTTAATGTTTAGTATTTTGACTCAAATAGTGGAATTTAATAATGCAATTTTGTTGCAAATGCACAATTACAAGAGCTAGAGACCATGGCCTCTACCAAATACATGGAAATAACAGGCTTTTTTCTGTATATTTCTTACAAATTTAAATTTAGTGAAAGAAATACTGGGTTGAGGAAATCTGTCATTTAAGTGTGCTTATGTAGTTGAATTTGGTGACAGATTTTTTTTGGTGTTAATTATTGATGACCATGCATAGGTTTTTTTCTGTAAAATATTGTATTAAGGTAGATGTTTAAGAATGTAGCATAGTTAAATAGCATAATAAGCATTTTAAAAATTTTCCTAAATAACTTGTGTCTTAATTTTCAAAGCTAGCTAGAAAATAAAAGTTGATATGAATTTTGAGTGTGACTCATGTGAGTGTACGCTTTTTTTTTTTTTTTAAAGGGAAATGGGAACAAATCCAACACTCTGCAAGAGGGATGTTCAGCCCAGATTCATAATGCAGTCCTGGATCAAACAAAACTAGATTTACAGTTGCTTAACTACCTTGATCAAAATTGGAAAAGTGAGTACCATATAAAAAGCAATCTACCGGATATCAGCTTCACAACGTTTTACTGCATCACAGAGTTGGATAAGACTGAACTGGATATTGCTGTCCATGTGACCTACACAACTGGGCAGGTGGTTATAGCAATTCACAGTCCATACTGGATGGTAAATAAAACTGGTCGAATGTTGCAATACAAAGCTGATGGTATTCACCGCAAGCATCCTCCAGATTACAAGAAGCCACTCCTTTTTTCTTTCCAGCCCAAAAACTTCCTCCAAAACAACAAGGTATTACATTTTGTAAAACTTGACAGCTCTGTACTCCCCTATGTTGTTGTATAAAAGCATTTTTAGACTTTGAAAGTTACCTAAACTATGCTATGCTCTGTAAAATGCATGAGACCTATGATATGTCTGTCTAAAGATGGCATGTTTTAAACAAGTGTGTTGTCAGTTTACATTATCAAAGGTATTGTTAAGAAGGAGATTCTCATCTTGAGAGGAATAAAATTCACCAAGAAGTGTTTCCTAAGTAAGAGAGTTTCCATTAGTCCATTTAAACTGCATCAATAAAGGTCATTATTATGTAGAATTTGTGTAAGAAATGCAAAGTTGTGATACTTGAAAGATGAATGCCACCTGAAAAATGAAAGCCTGCAGTGGTGGTTGGTAGATTGCGTCTGAGTTGGTAGTAAGCTAAGTTTAAGATGCAATTTACGATTTAAGTCTGCTATGTGAGTTTTTTAATGCTGAATGTTGCTGACAGATGAATGATACAAGAGACATTACAAGACTAGTGATTTGCCTTTGAAATTTTAATTGTGATAGATTTTGGAAAGGATCCTTATGTGGTTGCTTCCTCTGGAGTATCTTACACTTATAAAGCTTATCCCACATAGCTTATAACTAAGGGTCGCAGAAAATATCTTTGTGAGACGATACTGGCAATTGTTATGTCTTGACTTTTTAATAGAAACGCCAGTGTTTCCAGTATGAACTTACATTTATGTTTATATACATACTTTATGTGATTTTAAATGTTGTCAGTGTCTGTAAATTGAAAATTAATTCAGGGTGCTTCTTCATAGGTGCAGCTTATGGTTACTGACAGTGAACTGTCTGATCAGTTTTCACTGGACACTGTTGGAAGCCATGGTTCTGTAAAATGCAAGAGTCATAAAAAGGAATATCAAGTGAGTTAAATTTATCTTTCAAATTACTTTCAGGAGTTACAAATGAGGTAAGAAAAGAGCAGTGTGCTTCTAACAGTGTCTTTCTATTCACAGGTTGGTGTCACCATAAACAACAGCAGTTTTAATATTACTAGAATAGTAACTTTCACTCCATTTTTTATGATCTCAAATAGAAGCAAATACACTTTGGAAGTAGCTGAAGAAGGCAAGGAAAAGTGGATTCCTATTGTTTTGCAACAGGTAAACTTATAAAGGAGCTATTCTAAGTTGTTCTCTAAGAAAAAAAAATGTTTTGAACACGCACTGGTAGAAAATTAACTATGGATAGTGTTTAGTGACAATGTCTGAATATATAATGCTTTTTCAATAAATTATCTGTGTCCTGTCACCTTTTGTCAGTGTTGCTCTAGGACATATTGTAAAGCTGGCTTACACTGTGTTTGGAATGTTTTCTTTGTTACCTGCGCCGTAAATAGCACAAGAAAGGACCTGCACTCTTCCTATATTATCTCTCTCTGCAGTGGCACTGAAACTTCTGTTCAGTTTTTGCAGTGGTATATGATAGAATTGGTTTAGCTGACCAAACCTTCTTTCATATAGGAAGAAAATCCCATATGTGGATCTGTTCAGATAGCTCCAAACTGCTGTTCTGGGACTAGTCTCACTGCTGCTTTTTGGTTTCTAGAGAGTGATCACTGGCACATAGGCCAGGTGGTACGGAAATGGCATTTGGGCTTTTGTCCATGCTGTGGAAATCTAGACTGTTGCAGACTGGGCATGCAGCTTTACTGTTTGCACTGCAGTATCCACCCGTTAGTTTTGTACATGTTTTGAGGCCATCATGCCTTCCTTCAGGATATGTAAGAAAAGCGATGTCTGTTTGGGGTTGCGTTGGAGGTCTGTGAAAGCTAAAAATGATCCATACTGCCTTCTAGGAAGAGTGAAATCTTGCTCCTTGCCTTCCAATGAGTCTTGGATAGAGCATATCCAAAAAAGAGACAGAGTTTAGCCTAACATGTAGTGGAGTTGGAGGCTCTTTTGCTTTTCTGTAGCATTGTAGATAGTCCATATAGTTACCAAAAGTTCATGCAAACTGAAAGATCAAAGTTAAAAGAATATTATAAATCAGCTTTGTAACCGGATCTTTTTGTTACATTTTTCGTATCTTAAACAAAAGCTCCTTAAGTGTGCATTTTATCTTTAATGATTATGGAAGAGCAATACCATTTAAATATCACTCAGTTTATGAAATTTATACAACTTTGCTTGCTTTTGGCTGTCATTGTTCTGTTGTGATTTTTGTTAAGTGTATGCAATGATATTTAGATCTTTAAGTCAGTTCAGCTTCCCATAATGTTTATCGTTATTTTCAAAAAAGTTTCTTTGCTTTTACTCAGAAATAGGCTGTTTGCCATAAGCCTACACATTTCACAGCATCACAGAATTGCCTAGATTGGAAAAGACCTTTAAGATCATCAAGTCTAATCTTAGCCTAATACTGACAAGTCCCCAACTAAACCATGTCCCTAAGCATTATGTCTAGACGACTCTGAAATACCTCCAGGGATGGGGACTGCCCTCAGCACCCCGTTCCAATGCCTGAGAACCCTTTCAGTAAAGAAATTATTTCTCATATCCAATCTGAACTTCCCTTGGCGCAACTTTTCCTATTTCCTAATGTTCTTCTTTTCCTCTGAACCACACCTTTGACTCTGCATAGTTTTTGGGTTCTTTAGATGCATGATTCCTTGTCTAGTTCTTTGATAAAGCTCTGAAATGAGAAGGTTCATGTGTAGTGGCATGGGCCCACTTCATATCTAAAATCTTACTCTGAGAAAACATAGTCAGATTTTATTACTTCTTTGTGTTTTGTGGTTTGTATTTTATATAGTGTTGTTATTAGAATAAATTGAATTATTTTACAGGAACTTTTGAAATTTTCTGCAAAATCTTTTTAAAGGTAATAATTTTGGAAATTCAAATACATTACTACACATGTAATCTATGGTTTTCTTGTGTGGAATTTTCTAGTTTATCCCACAAGTGTCATTGTTTCTCACTTAATTGAGCTTAGTCTCCTTTAATTTATCAAGTATCAAAGGAGCATTTTGTAAATTTTAGGATCACTTCTAGTATCTTTTGAAGGATTAGATATGGCAGTTTATCAAATGAAGTAGTAGAGGTCAACAGAGGAATCTGTATCTCCTCCTAAACTATTCCAAACTTCACTCCAAAATTTTTTTTTACTTTCCACTTCGTGTCAATAAATAAGAATTTGATAAGAAGTCTCTAAAAATCTGTGTTGTCACAGTTAGGTCTGACAAAGTTGTTCATTTGTCGCCCAGTTGCTCAATCCAATATGTTTCTTCTCTTCTAAATCTAGCTATAGTCCAGCCATTATTGGACTATCTTTCAGCATCCAGGACAGATTTCCAGGAACAAATTCCCATCTGATTCTGTTCTTGACATATGGAACTCTGCTATCCAGCTAACCTAGTTTTTTGTTGTTTTTTTTTTTAATTAATACCTGTGATTTTTTTTAAGTACTTCTTGCTTGACTCTTTTACATTAAGTTGATCTTCAAAAATCAACAAGCTTCTTGAAATGTTAATTGGTATCTCAGCTTGCTCCCCTCTCCTTTCATTCTGTTTTTGTCATTGTAAGTTAGGCAGAGTCCTTCCTGGTGCTTTTATATTTTATCCACTAGTCTTTCTTTGTGATAAATAGCCTGTCTTTGTCAGGGAAAAAAGCAGTCCTTGTGTACAACCTATCTCCTCTTGGAAATGTTCCCTGTCTGGAAAGCAGTCCATCTGTCAGAAACTTTAATTACTATTTTTAGAAAAATCCGTTTTTCTTCAAAGGTTATAATAGAAGTTGTTGGACAGTGATTAGTACGAAATGACTTGCCAAGGACAGTCCTTTGAATCAGGTGTAGCACAAGACAGTTGACCAACATGCACACTTAGAGAAACATTGCTGAAGACTGTACGTGAGACCACTGCTAAATATAAATTAAAGATCCTGTTATGGAATGGAGATTGTTGTATAAATGTAATATATAGTAAAGCACTTAGCAAGCGTGTGGCAAAACATTTGGAAACAGCATCATTTTGTGACACAATCTGTGGCTAAAAGTCTATTGTGAAAATGTATTTTTCAGTTCTCTAGTTGATTCTGTAACTTCTTGTTTAGCCAATCCTTTTTACTTATTTCGGTTTTGATTTTTAAACTTTCATTTACTGTTGACTGATTCTCCTTGAATTTCCTTTGAACTGTCTTAATTTCCATGTTGAGACTTACTTGCTGTGTTTTATGCTAGTTTACAACACAATTTAAATTTCCTTTGTCTGTAGAATACGTGTTGATGTAGATAACACCTTCAGTCTTGCTGTTTAACTATATTTTTTTCCTTTGTCTTCCTGCTTCCTGTGGTGTGAGAAACAATGGGAAAGGGAACTTAGTGGCATGGTAAGTTGGTGAACTAGTCTTTCACCATTGAAGATTTAATTCAGACACACTTAAATATAAACATCTCGTTTCTTAACCTATGTTGGAGAAAGATGCTCCTGCAGTTTTGGATGTTGCAGGTGAATAGTTTGAAAACTGGTCTATCTAGGCAGACTTTAGATCTTGCTGGTTGAGAGTTATTGTTAATCATAGCTTGTTCTTGTGGCAGTAGGCTTGTAATTATTTGGAAACTTTTCATTAATTAAAATTAAAACTTTTGTCTTCCCTGCCTCTCTGTCTTACCCATTTTGTGTGTAAATTGTTGAAGAGAGATTGTCTGTGGGATTTTTAAACCCAGAATGGCTGCGATTTCAATTGTGGACGTAAATAGCAGAATGTGATCTCTGATTTAGCTGTATAATGCTTCATATTTTATTTATATATGTTTTATACCCATGTGTGTGTGTATATGTATTTATATATATATACACATAGTATTTCGAAAAAACAGCTAGTATGCTGATGTCCTGCGTGCTCAAGTTACTATGGAGTGTATTTTTGCTAATATCCCTTTTTGTCATTGATTGTTTTGCCACTTGCATTTTAATTTTTTTGCTTGTTTGTTTCTTGTAACAAGTTTGGTCATTTTGGTGTTGTAGCCATGCTCAGCTTTATACTCTGGATTTTGTATAGATTATCCATTTTAAATCTACTTCTTCATGTGAATATGAAGTCCTACTGTTTTCTCTTTTAGCTCCTTAAGTCTTTGATTTCTCCACTGTAATCTCAATTATTTCTCACTTCCTTTCAATTCATTGTGTGCAGGTAAGTAATTATTTTTAGGTAATTTAACAGTGTTTCTGAATCCAACTCACCATACTTCTGGGTAGAATTTTAGCAGATGAACTTTGGGCTAAAGTGAATGCCATTTAACATCTAGTTTGTTTTCTCACTTACTTTAATTTTTTTTTTTCCTAGTGCATTCCATTTTGGCCTGAAAATGATGCCAACAAGCTGCTTGTTAGAGTTGAAAATTCTGATCTACCCCCAAAGAAGATAAATTTTGATAAGCAAGAAAACTGTCTCCTACTGCATTTGGACAACAAGGTAAGTGGTTGCCTTTGGAAATTAGGTAAAACAATATAAATAACTGTTCTGTTTCCATTCTCAAATCTTTCTGTCTTCCTATACAATCAAGTATTGCAAAACCTTAACTGGGGAAAAGATTATGTTTATGCAAGTGTATTATTTTCATTCTCATCCTCTTTCCTGTGTGCATACACACAGATATAAGTAGGTGTTTCATTTTGAGCACTGTTCTGCAAAGCAGATCTATAGAAGCTGAAACAGGTTGTTTTGCTGATGTTCTCTAGCTGAAGCTGAGAGGTATTTACATTAGTTATACAGTAGCACTAAGTTACTTTGAAAAGTGACTTCAACTCCACTATATTTACTTCTACGTTACCTATAGTCTCATTTAGCAGTAGTTTTTAAATATATGAGTGTTTCTAGTAAAATGTTTTGGAGGTCATTAATGCGTATGAATGGTTTAAGGAAGACTCCTCTACCTGTCTAAATTTTGACAGTACAGAACTCCTCTATAGTTTTGATTACAAAGTGCAGTGCCTGTTAACCAGTAGTTAGAGCAGGGAAGTATTTTAAAGATATATTAAAACAGGTTGATTGTTTGACTCTTTGATGGTTTTATCTTATAAGAGTAAAAGTTTTCTAAAATATTTAAATTAAAATTGCTTTACTAGAAATTAATTCCAGTGTTATTTAATGTATAATTTTTACATCTGATAGCTTGGAGGCATTACAGTGGATGTTAACCTGACTGAACATTCTACAGTGATTACCTTTTCTAATTACCATGATGGCGCAGCTCCGTTTCTGTTGATAAACCACACTAAAGAGGAAATTATTGAGTATGGACAAAGGTATGTAAGAAGAGTTTTAGAGTGGATGTCTGCATGGAGACATGTGAAGTGTTATTTCATGTATTGTAAGCATGCCTATTTCTTAAGAAGCCCATTTTTTAAGAAGTGGCTCTTATTTAGGTCGAGAGAGGTTCTCCTCCCCCTCTACTCTGCCCTGGTGAGGCCGCATCTGGAATATTGTGTCCAGTTCTGGGCCCCACACTTCAGGAAGTACAGGGAACTGCTTGAGAGAGTCCAGCACAGAGCCACCAAGATGATGAAGGGAGTGGAGCATCTCCCTTCTGAGGAAAGGCTGAGGGAGCTGGGTCTCTTTAGCTTGGAGAAGAGGAGACTGAGGGGAGACCTCATTAATGTTTATAAATACGTTAAGGGTGAATGTCAGGAGGATGGAGCCAGGCTCTTCTCAGTGATGCCCAATGATAGGACAAGGAGCAATGGGTGTGAGCTGGAACACAAGAGGTTCTGCTTAAACTTGAGAAGAAACTTCTTTACAGTGAGGGTGACGGAGCACTGGAACAGGCTGCCCAGGGAGGTTGTGGAGTCTCCTTCTCTGGAGACATTCAGAACCCGCCTGGACGCCTTCCTGTGTGATCTCATTTAGGTTCCTGCTCCGGCAGGGGGATTGGTCTAGATGGTCTTTCAAGGTCCCTTCCAATCCCTGACATTCTGTGATACTGTGATTTTTTCAGCACCCCAAAATATCTTGTTTTATAAATGGAAGATAATTCATTGTTAACTGAGCAGTGTTATGTAGTGGTAGGTGCCTGTTTCTACAGGTAGAGAAGCTGTTTTATGAGCTAAAGAAGCTCTCTGGTCTCTTTTTATATGAATTTAGTGGCCTTGCTCTCTACATTCCTTTACATTCCTGAGTGGGGGAAAGGATGTGCTTGGCTCCTCTAGAACTGTGCAGGTGCTGACTCTGCAGAATAAGTAACAAATGAATTGTAAATGTAATTAGATTTTATGCTTTTACTTTTCTATCATATTTAGTTGAGATTTATCTGAAAGAATGGGTTAAAAAGTTATGGGAGAGATCAGGGAATGGACAGAAAAATGGGTAGGTAGTTACATAAGTTTTGTCAAGCCAGACCAAAATTAAGATGGTTTTAACAAATGTGAATTATCTGCAATCAATGAAAATTTCGTTCTGCACCTGCATGCAGCTATACTGGTTCTGTTCTCCAGCTGAAATGTCTTTGTAATGCTTTGCTACTGTATGCAAATACCTTGCAGTGCTGAGACGTGTAAGCGTACATAGAGCATTCTTGACCCATTTCTTTTTAAAAGCCAATCACTACCATTTTTCCTTTCAGTCAATCAGAGCAGTGTTGTTTAAAGGTTTCTATTTAAAAAATGGAAGAACTGCTAGTCAAACTAAGCTGCATGTTCCTTTTTGTCTGAAAAATAAATTCAGTTGTTTCCTTTGGTTTTTATCTGTAAAGATTAGTAATTTTTATCTTTTTAGCTAGCTTTTGGGCATCCCTAGTGTAAATTTAATAAGTATATATGTAACTTTTTGTGGTGGGTTGACCCTGGCTGGACATTAGATGCCCACCAAAGCCACTCTATCACTTGCCCTCCTCAACTGGGCAGGGGAGAGAAAATATAACAAAAATCTGGTGGGTCAAGATAAGGATGGAGAGAGATCACTCACTGGTAACTGGCATGGGCAAAACAGACTCAACTTGGGAGAAAATGCATTTAATTTGTTATGAATCAAATCAGAGGAGGATAATAAGAAATAAAACCAAATCTAACCAACACCTTCCCCCCACCCTTCCCTTCTTCCCATGCTTAACTTCTTTCCTGATTTTCTACCTCCTCCCCCTCAGTGACACAGCGGGACAGTGTATGGGGGTTCGGGTCAGTTCATCACATGTTGTCTCTGCCGCTCCTTCCCCCTCGGGGGGAGGACTCCTCACACTCTTCCCCAGCTCCAGCGTTGGGTCCCTCTCATGTGAAGGCAGTCCGCCATGAACTTCTCCAATATGAATCCTTCCCATGACCGACAGTTCTTAACAAACTGCTCCAGCCTGGGTCCTTTCCATGGGGTGCAGTCCTTCAGGAACTGCTCTAGCGTGGGTCCCCCACGGGATCCCAGGTCCTGCCAGCAAACGTGTTCCAATGTGGTTTCCTCTCTCCACGGGGCCACACGACCCACCAGGAACCTGCTCCAGTATGGGCTTTCCATGGGGTCACAGCCTCCTTCAGACATTGTCTGCCTGCTCCGGCGTGGGGTCCTCCACGGGCTACAGGTGGACATCTGCTTCACCATGGACCTCCATGGGCTGCAGGGGGACAGCCTGCCTCACCATGGTCTTCACCGCAAGTTGCAGGGGAATCTCTGCTCTGGAGCCTGGAGTACCTCCTCCCCCTCCTTCTCCACTGACCTTGGTGTCTGCAAAGGTTGTCTCTCTCACATCTTCTTACTCCTCTCTCCTGAGCTGCAAAATGTGCTGGGGTTTTTTTTGTTTGTTTGATTGATTTTTCTCTTCCCCTTTATTTTCTTAATTATGTCATCACAGAGGCGTTACTGATGGGCCTTGGCCAGCAACGGATCTGTCTTGGAGTCGGCTGGCATTGGCTCTGTTGGACACAGGGGAAGTTTCTTGCATCTTCTCAAAGAAGCCATCCCTATGTCCCCCGCTACCAAGCGCTAGCCATGCAAACCAAATACACTTTTGTAATGAACGATGGAGAATAGAATAGACTATTTAAGTTGGAAGGGACCTACAATGATCATCTAGTCCAACTAACTGACCACTTCAGGGCTGACCAAAAATTGAAACATGTTACTAAGGTCATTATCCAAATGCCTCTTAAGCACTGACAGACTTGGGGCATTGACCACTTCTCTAGGATGCCTGTTCCAGTGTTTGACCACCCTCTCAGTAAAGATGTTTCCTTATGTCCAATCTAAACCTCCTCTGGTGCAGCTTTGAACCATTCCCATGCATCCTATCACTGTATACCAGCGAGACCAGCTCCTCCTTCTCCACTTTCCCTCCTGGCGTAGGCTCCTTTCAGAGAGCTGCAGAAGACAAGTGTGCCAGTTTTTAACTGTATGTGAGGTGGAATGCTGTTTAAAATCTGTCTAAAAATAGACACTGTATCAATTTACTAAAAACTGCATTTTTTTCCTTTCAGCAAATCATATAGGGGAAGCCTTTTCTAAACAACAGATTTTGAACACACATTTCTTTTCTTGGAATAGTAATGTCAGGCAGCGTAAATATTGAATTTTTCTTTCAGTTTGTAAGCTCTATTGTCTTGTTTTTTCCTCTACTTAATGCTTCCCTGTTAATCACAAGTAGGGAAGAAAATGAATATTTAAAGTCTACTGTGTATACTTTATTCCTAAAGTATACATATTTTGAAGTATAAATACTGTTTTTATTATTGTGCATGTTTTTTCATGCACAGTGTTATTTTAAATTTTCATTTCCATTATTTGAAAAATTAATTGAAGTGTTCTTGTTGAAATGCTAGAATGCAAAAGTCATTGTCACAAAATATTAATTGACATTTTAATTTAATATTACTGTGTTCTAGCTCCCTCAGTGAACTGGAAGACTATCTTCAGCCAAATAAGGCAGTACTGTATACTTGGGCAGACCCAGCGGGATCTAGAAAATTGAAATGGAAATGTGGAAATAGAACTGAGGAAATTACCCCAAAAGAGGTATATTTATTGTGTAAATGTCCTTTTAATGCTGTCTGGTTTATTATGCTGTTCATCAGTGTATGTATGAAATTCCATATGTAATGAGTATATTTAGTAATCTCATATATGAAGTTCAAACACAGAACAGACAACACTGTGTTTACTGGAGCTTGTGCCAATAAGCATTGTCTTCAGTTCAAAAGTGTGTGTGTGAGAGGGACTGCTGTAAAACATCATAATTAAAAATTTTATTATTTTCCTGTACCTTTAAAAAATGTCTTCTATTATTATTCATATTGCTAAGACTTTTGCATTTGGTAGTAGATTGGAATGATGAATAAAGTTGTAAAAACTTTTCTTCTCTTGTTTTTAGGACAAAATGGAAATACTCAGCCTGGATTGCAGAAAAGTGATCTATTTAGTGTCATTTTTCGAAGGTTTGCAGCGTATTGTCCTGATCACTGAAGATGAGAATGTATTTAAGTTGACATATGAAAGTGTAAAAGCAGAACTAGCAGAACAAGAAATCATTCTGTCTTTGCAAGATGTTGGAATTTCATTGGTTAATAATTATACAAAGCAAGAGGTGTCCTACATTGGAATTACAAGGTAACTTATTTTTTGTGCAACTCTCTATAATGTTTAGCTTCAGATATTTTCACTCACTGAATTAATTTTGTAGTGTGATGGAAGAAGAAAAAGAGGTCTGGGCAGAAGTATTTAGAACAAAATCATTATACTTTCCTGTTGTAAAGAAAAATGTTTTCACTGTGTTTAATATTAATGAATATGCTTTTTGTACTTGTTTTTCCAACACATAATCGTAACTCAGTGTCAAAGTTCTGACTACATTGAACAGAAGTATTTCCTGTCTGTGTGCTTTGGGGAGTCATGATAGAGTTTTAAGGACTAAGGTCAGTGGGTGTTTTGTGTCAGTGGATTTTTCTGTCTTCATTAAAGAAACAAGTTGCTGAATTCTGTGTTGAAAATTCTTATGCAGTTTGTAGTTCTTTTTAGTTTTGAGAAATTATGGCAACTCCATGGCGCTAATACCTGAGGTTTTCTTCTATAACATTTCAGAGGGAAGCAGAAAATAAACTATGTAATGCTTAAGAAATGTGTGCTACCATATATTCCAACAGGGGCTTTTCAGAATCCTCAAGAGACCCTTGTATACTATTGCCATAATCCACACTCTTCTGTATATTCCTAACCATGAGGTTGCTAAAATAAGGGTTTTTTCTCTTGATTAATTCTTTTTACTGCATGGTAAAACAAACAAGCAAAAACTTCACATATATGTACACATGACATCTTTCATTGTTGAAGAAAATTCCAATCCTTGCCTTCACCTGAGAAAATGAGAATTAATAACTGCCTAGACAGTGGAAACACTCCATTAAAATTGGCAGGTAATTGCCTAGATTCAAAGTAGTGTTGAGATTTCACTGAATCAATGTTTTTTGAAACAGTTGTCCATAGTCACTAGTCTACTGGTGCTTATAGTTGGTATTCTTTTCTTGTTAAACCCTAAGTGGATGCCATACATCTGAAGGCTCTTTCTGAGGAGGGGATTATTCTTTGGGTACAGTGAAGAAAACCCTATTATTCAGAATGTTCCCATTTGTGAATGTCTTATTGTAAAAAGAACAGAAGAGGCAGTTTGTAGCTAACTTGATGCAGAAACAATTTTCACCGTGCCACTTCTGGCATCACAGCACATTTAGGAGGGGGAATGGGGGAAAAAGAAGCATAAAAAGTACTCCCAGCAATTTTAAGGTATTACTCTGTTTTGTAGCTGCTGTTTTGCCCTTTAGCTCACCTTTTTTTGGTGGTTCTGCCATTGATGTGTCTGAACATAGACACAGGTGTAGCTAAAAGATATTGGAGTAGGGGGCTGTATCTGGCAGTTCAGGAGGCATTTTGTCTTGACTTGAACTTGTTCTCAATTTCTAGTAAATTCAGCTGTGCCAAAATACATGCAGGAGTATATGCAGGAAACTGCATTGAGATTGTAGAATAATAGATGGCAGTACTGTTGAAACTGATCTTCCTAAGTATCCTTATATACCCATCTTCATCAAAGTGGGAATTTATACAGACTTACAGACTTGCTATTAACTTTTTTTTTTTTTTTTTTTTTGCATTATATTGGAGAGACTGACTTCCAGTCTAGTACGAGGAAGGCAGTGGGTGATTTAGATCATTTTTTTTTTAGTACAGTAGTGTTTTATCATGTGATTACATCATTACATCAATGTACATTGTATTACAATGATGTAACTACATCATTCTGTAGTTACAACATATTAAAAGCCATGTTACGGTAGGTAAAACTTGTTTTGAAGTAGCTAATCCTACTCTCCTGGTCCTTTGTTTTGTTTTCAAAGTTCTGATGTGGTTTGGGAGACAAAACCCAAGAAGAAGTCAAGATGGAGACCAATGAGTGTCAAGCAGACAGATAAATTAGAACAAGAGTTCAAAGATTACAGTGAGCTAACTCCTTCAGAAAATAAGATTATTGAGTTGGAATCAAATGTTTTGGTAATACTGATAATTCTCTAATTCTATTGTTTACATGTATACATAATGAAAAGCATAATGTATCAGTTTTGCCGTCTTCGAAGAATCATCCTGTGAAAATTGAGATGATTGGTTTAAATAATCCATTTGAAAATTCTTCTTTATCTGTGTCTAGAAAAAAAGATTTTTTGGAAAAAAATCCATAAATGTTTGAAAGCTTGCTATAGACTTTCGGTTGTTAGCCTCTAACTTTGAAATTGAAGTGTAAAATTTTTGCAGATCATGGGACTAAATATGCATAAAGCAGTAAAGAAACTTTACCTTTGGTTCATTTTTAATACTGGGGAGATGGACAGGGACAGTTTTGGGTTTGTTTGTTTCAGCACAAAATCTTATATTTTTCAAGTGCCTAATGTGGAATAATTGAACTGTGTCATTCAACCACATACATATGAAAAAATAATTACAGAAATTATTCTTGAATGTAGAAGCACGTTATGCTCCAAATGCTGCTGTCTTTGTCTGTAGATAAATTCTAGATACTCATTAGAAATGTGTTGTAGGTAAATGAACATAGTATAGGTAAATGAGCCAATTTTTTTCCCAGTTATAGACCATTATATTATGCTACTCAGAAGGCCATGTATTAAATGCTAGTAATCCCCCAAATAATGCAATATTTTGTAGTTTTACTTCTGTTTAAATTTATGACAAAATTTGATTATTTTAAATAAAGCTATGATATCTGACTTAAAAGCTGCAAAACACTCCTAAACTATCTTTACAGTGTGAATAAACAGTGTTAATTTAAAGTGTATTTTAAAAAGCAGTGTTTTGAAACATACAGTGTACCAGTTTTTCTTTACTAATACAATAGGTATGTTTAACTCCTAATGGAATGAACATGAAAATTCAGCAACCAAATGAGATTCCTATCAGAAGGAATTATCTGCCAGCTTTAAAAGTAGAATACAGTTCATCTGCACATCAGAAGTCTTTCAGAATTCAAATTTACAGGATACAGGTGAGTCTTATAGAAAAATGACTTATTTATTAAGAAAGGGTAACTTTTATGGAAACTTGGGTTTATTTTTAGAATTGTTTGGATTTGGCATATTTTAAATTTTAATTATACTCATTGGCTTTTACATTAGTACTTATCAATCTTTGGAAATACTAAAATGCTTCTGGAATAAAAACCCAGACAACTATGACTGTTCAGGAGAAGCATTTACCATTCATCTTCCATACTTTTTCCTGTGGCTTTTCTTTACAACCAACAAAAAAATAGGTACAATTTATTGCCTTACGTATGTTCATGTTTTTAAAAACAAATCCTTTGCAAAAATTCTGTGGAACATTTATGACCACCAACTTAGATAAGCTTTTCTAAACTATTTGGATTGGACTATTTTGAAAATAGAGATATTTTGAACCATAATAGCAGGTTCTTTTTCTGATTTGAATTGCTGGAATGCTGCTGGTAATGCTCGTAATTCTTGTGTTTGTCCTGATTTCAAAATATTTCACTGTTGAAAAGCTAATGTGCTGCACCTTGTCCTGTCCTTACCCCTATTAGATACAAAACCAGATTCCTGGAGCCATATTTCCCTTTGTGTTCTATCCTATTAAACCTCCAAAGTCCATCACCTTGGATTCAGGTTTGTTGTTCTAGTTCAACATAATCATTACTTCTAAAATGGCATGATAACTTGCTTGTACTGAAGTTAACCATGTCACTTTTATCAGATGAAGTATGTATAAGCTTGCTGGCCACAGATAACACAAATACTAAAGTTTGAGGCAGGGAAGCAGTTTTCTCTAAAAAGAAGATATACAGAAAACCATTTAAACAGTTAACAGAAGAAAACAATTTCTTTCATCCATTGCTATCATAGCTTTTAAGCTCATCTTTTTGACATATTGATTCAGTGCTCTTGGAGAGTGTAACATTGAAGTTACATTTGGATTAAACTTAACATGCTTTTGGCAGTTGCATTCAGACCACAACTAAAACTTAATACAGACTAATATGGGAGAAGAGTTGCCCGCTGAAAATAAAGAAAGATCTGCCCCAAATAATTTGTTTTATCTTAATAATGTTTTTTTTTTTCCTTTGCTTGCATGCAATAGATGACCTAGTGACCTATCTGAAGTAATCTTAACTGATATGAAGTGTGTGTCAGTGCCAGTCTAAATCCAAAATTGCTATATGAGGCACCATTTATAAGCTCTGTAGATAGCAAATTGTATTTTACCTGTTTTGTATGTAACCTTCTGGCTTTTCCATTGCTTGGGGCATAAAGCTTAATGTTAGTATACTATGTGATGAACTGCAGTCTTCCATTAACTCATTCAGGACAAAGTCACTTGGAAGACCAGAGTAGTCTCAGGAGGGGTTCTGGATTGAAACAAAGAATACTGCTTGTAATTTTGTACAGAAGCTAATAAGATGTCAGGTGTTCGTTCTAAATATGATCAATTCCAAACTAGAGTGCGAAAATCCATGGAATTCTATTTTTGTTTAGTTTATGTTTTTGTATCAGCTGTTGGAAAATCCATGACTAGGGAAATGATATAAGTCAAGATTGTTATCAATATTAATTTGCTTTTAAATGAAAATGGTACATTTTCAGAGATCAGTGAATAGAATTTTGATGTTTCATTTCATCTTTGACTTCCTGTTCCCTTCTGTTCCTGCTCTTTTCCCTGGCTTAGTTGTTTGCCAGTCATGTCCATTATGTAATCCTACTTTACAGGATTGAGAAAATCCTGGACATATATGGCATTTTAATATTGAAACTATGGAAGTATGTATATCATATAAAAATCTGTGCTGATCTCTTTTTTACTTTGCAACTCAATAGCACCAAAACCATTTACTGATGTCAGTATTGTCATGAGAACTGCAGGACATTCACAAATATCTCATATTAAGTAAGTATTTTAACATGTTCCATCTCTTTTGCTATTGATTATGTATAATCAAGCTTTAAAATTAAAATTATAGGGTCAAGCATAATGCAAGATAATTTTACACTAACTCATTCTTGGAAAGATGAGAGCACTTAGAGAGATGAAAGCTCAGCCCCGTTTATTATCCACATAATTGCAGAGTAAAGCAAGGATTTTTAAGTGTCTTTTTAATGCATGGTTTTAGTGTTTTTTAATTTAAAAATGACTCTGTGTTTAATGATATTATATATATGTTGTATACTCCTACTTGATTCAAATAGTTCCGGTTACAGGAAATGTGTTAATATTAAAGCACTATGGGAAGCCTTCTTTTCACCAGTAATGGTGAATCTCTCCCTCTCTCTCTCAAAAAAAAAAAAAGGTACCTGAAGGCAATACATAAGTGGCTTAAATACCCTAGATTAAGTTGTATGTGTTACATATTTTTGTAAAACACCTTAATAATTGTTTTGGGTTTTTTTTCATGTATAGGTATTTTAAGGTCCTCATTCAAGAGATGGATCTCAGATTAGATCTTGGTTTCCTGTATGCACTGGTTGAATTCTTTACACAGACTGATGTGCTAAGTGACCAAGAGGTAGAAACTTTTTATTATGTAAAGATTAATAGATTTTAAGTTTCTAATTATTGTTGGAAACTTGTATTTAAAAAAATAAAAAAGTAACTTGATTGTCTGTGTCCGTAACAGTGGTTAATTACTATATCTGAGACTACCGTGGAACTCTGAGGTTTTTAAGAGTTGCTGTTGCCTGAGGCAAATAGTAAACTCTTTATCCTCAACTTGCATACTATGCAAAGAAGGCTTTAAACCTTCTGAAAAGAGTGGAACTAATGCTGTTGTAAACTCTTTAGTCTTACTAAAGCCTGATGGATCAGTTAATTAAGAACCCAAGTCAGGAAGGAAGTGAAAATAATACTCATTTCCTTAATGTAGATTAATTAAAAAAAAAAAAATCTAGGAAATTGTTGGGCAGGAAATCACTGAAAGTTACCTGCCCATGAGAGCAAGAGACTGTAAAAGGAGTGGAGAGAGAGGCTGGTTAGAGACGGAAAGTGGCTTTGGTAATTTGATACAAAATTGAAAAATTGGAAGATGATGTAGTTGACATGTTTATACTAAGTGGAAAGGAGAGGGCAGTGGAAGGGAGTTGAATTACTGTACAGGGACAGTGAGAGGAGTTTGTACATAGGAACAGTAGAAATAAAATGAAATATAATAACATGAAGTGCAAGATAGTCTGCTTGAAAAATAGTAATGAAAGCTTCAGACATAACCATGAAGCAACAGAGGAGCCAGTTTCTTGGATTTGCCAAAGAGAACCAAAAAATGGTGATAAGCTACATAGATACAGTGCAGTTCTGACATATATTGGGCATACTGTTACTCTTGTTAAGAGTACTGAAGTTTGAATGTCCATACACAGCAAGCTGATAATAATTTAGCAGTAAGTGTATTGTTTTTGTCTGTATCTCAAAAATGCTGCTAGTGAAAAATGAACCAGGAATATTTCCATAAAAGATCTGCCAGGATGAGTAGAGCAAAAAGGTCCCTTTAAGGGGGCATTAAAAGGTATCGTCTTACTGTAGCAAGTAAAAGGTATGCTGGAAAGGCAACTTACTTTTATTTCCCCATGTCTACACATCAGACATTAAAAAAGTATTACTGCTCAGGGATTATACTAAAATATGGAGAAAAGATTAAAAAGTTGCTCCAGTGTAAATATAAATTGAAAATTAGAAGGAAGTGTGCAACGATAGAATTGATTTATTGAATGACATTTCAAGCAAGACAGGAATCTTACTGGAATTTTGTAAGTTTACACTTGAATAAATTGATGTAAGACTTGTCTATTATGGGTTGTGTAGTTCAGTAGATATTTTCATCCAGGTAAATTTGTTACTTGCATGGTGTAATGTATTAAATATACCCTCAGTTTCCTACTTTTGTTTCTTAAGCATATGGAGGTTTTGTTTTGACTTTTAAAGAGAAGATGGTGGGTTGTTTGTAGCTTGTTTTCTGACCTGTGATAAAGGAAAACTATATGTACTGTCCAATTCACAGAATGGTTATGTGGTTACCTTGATTTTGGGGTTATCAGTCATGAGGATCTAGGTGATTCTTCCTAGACCTGCCTTTCTTTCCTGTTGCTGTAATTTGAAGCCTGTGAGTTCTAGTCTTTGCAGAGCTCTAGTGGCACTACCATTTTGGAAAGACTCACAAAACATATTAATTGCTTATTGACTTAGGAACTCTTGTTTCTTGATTGTAATATATTTTTAAGTAGAATTTTAACTTAAAGAATAGGTTTCTCTCTGGTAAGAGGCCTTGACTGTTTTGCTTGTTTAAGTAACAAGATGGTACCTGGATTTACTGTTCTGAAAGGACCTCTCACGTTATTTTTGGTTAGAACTTCATTTTCTTTGACTGGTTAAATCTTTTCTGACTATAACTTGAGAATTGCTATTATTTAAAAACCTTGAAATATTTTTTTGTAATTGGCCAATTCTTCAAAAACTGTTGTAAAGGATCTCTATCTTTTGAAGGAGAAAAGAGAAAAGGGCTAGATGGAGGTGATCTCAGAGTATGTAAACTTCTAGTTTCTAAATAACAGAAGAGTCTTTAGTCTAGTTTTTTGTATTTAAAAACCGATGTGCTATCTTATGTATTCAAAAGGGTATATATGTATGCCCTTTGTTTGACCCAGGTAAAAATTGTCCAGATTTTACTTGAAAATGTTTGGTGTTTGAACTTCCATAAAAATAGTTGTGGGGTTTTTTTACTATTAAATAGATGTATGTTGGATTGTCTTTTTATACATATGTTCCTGTTCTTCATACAAAAAAAAAAGGCGGCAAACTCTAGTTAAAAGTGCTCATGTATTACATCTCAGTGACAAATGCATGGTAGTTTTGTATACTCTAAATTTTACAGTGTGGTTTGTTTTTTTTGTTTTTGGTTTTTTTTTTTTTGAAAATGCATTCACAGCTAGAACTTTTCAAAAAAGATGTTGAATCTCTTCAAGAAGAACTGATGAGTGTGTCTTCAATGGATACATCACAAATCAGCTTGTATGAATATTTTCATATCTCTCCAATTAAGGTATACTTTTTTCACAGTATAGCCTATATTTGTTCTCTAACTGAAGAATTTTTGTCTCCTGCAGGACAGTAGACACAGGAAATTAAGAAACATTAAGGTGATTGAAAATAAAATTAAAATGTCCTGGAAAAGTGCTTTCATTGTTACCACTAATTTATATGGGATTTACATTAATGTTTATTAAATATTTACATTAAAAGTTTATTATTTCATCCTCTGTATTATTTCCTTCATATAGAGGGGGTTTTTAAATTATTATTATTATTAAGAACTTTGCAAATTGCTATGGTTTGTGTGCAGCCAGTGTGTTGTGGATTGGCAAATGAGGTCATTTCTAGAAAACATACATAGCTAGCATTACAGTGCAACAACATTTTCTGCTTTATTGTTACTTACTCAGTGGAAAAACAGTTTCGTTTTCTGACTCCAGTGAAGTCTGCTTTTGGCTGTTTCCCATAAACATTCAGGTACAGCTGTTGAATAGTATGTGGATACTTACATGGAAACAACTGCCTGTTTACCAAAATCTAGCTCTCATCCATTTTTATCTTACTGGTCTTTGGTTTTTGATTATTGCATAGCTGACATTGTTAAAGCTGTGACAGTACTTTGTAAGCTCTGTAACAGTCCTTAATAAGAGAATCTCTCCTCCATCCCATGGGAAATAGATCAAAGAATGGTTTGAGTTTCACCTCGTTACAATATCTGGTGAGATGTTAGAAATGGTCTGCTATTAGAACAGGTCATACCAAGAAATGCTTGGCTAGCTTTATGTAAACAGCTTAGCCTAACTCATTCTGAATATATATTTAGTAGCTGTTGAAGTGTATCTTCATTTAGATGTTCATAGGTATGTCTCCAGTTGTTTTATTACAAAAACTGCTCAGAACTTGATGAAAGTATACAAAAGCTTATTTTTTAGTGTATTCTGTCATATTTCACCAGAAAAATTACATGGAGGAGATAGGATGGAATAAGTGTGCTTCAGGTCCAATAAAAGATGAGTTAACAGTTATGAAGCCAACAGAGAGCTGTGAATGGAGTGACAGTGATTCTGTAAGATGAGCTATGTATCTTTGAAACAAGCTGTAGTTAAGCTCTGTTATACCATACGTTAATGAGTGACACATGTTGTCTTCAGAGAATGAGGAACAGGCATAACTTATTTTCATCTGATTTTGAAAACTACTGAATACACTTGCGCGCTCTAGAGCCCTTTGAACAATTTTCCTGAATGTTTTTCTGGTTTGAGATTGTCACCTTAATTTCTGTAACCAAGTGCTTTGGTTAATTCAGGTCTGTACAGATGGGGTTTTTCTTGTATACTTATTCCAGTGTGTGTTTAGCATATCTAAAACTTGGGTTAATAATTATTTGGTTTGAGGCTTTTGTTCCCATTCTTGCTTGAGCATGATGCTGTTATCATTTTCAGTCTGCTTTGATTTTTGGGTATTAGTTGCAGAAACAAAATGTTTTTGAAATAAGGTAATAATCTAAATTATCTAAATCTAAAGATTCTGGGGACCTTATCTGAAAACATGACGAAGTTCTTGTTTTCTTAAAGGTAGTTCTAATTACTGAGTTTGACTTTAAATGTCAGTGTTTTCTTATTGCCCTGTGTGGTATATTTATGTTCTCTGTTATGGAGTCAGTCTGATTTCAGTCAAGATCAGAAATGTCTTATCTCAATTTTTAAATTGTCTAAAAGACTGTAAAGACAGAAATATAATACTTGGAGTAACCAACCATGTTATTTCCCTATCTTATTTTTATCCTTTAGTTACACTTAAGCTTTTCACTCAGTACGGGTGGAGAAGACAGTAACAAAGAAGAAAGAAAGAATGAATTGATACCACTTCAGTCCTTGAATCTCCTGCT
>NW_010340432.1:25199-35699 GCF_000700745.2 Antrostomus carolinensis
GTACAAGATGTTGTCTTTAAGTAGGTTAAAAATATGATTGTACAGACTACTTCCAAAGATTAAACCAATATTACATATGTTAGATTTTAGTTTGCTCTGTGTAATAAGGACTTTTTCTCTTCTTATTTTCTTTTTTTTTTAAGGTTGGCATTCTTTGAACTCAACTATCACTTCTGTACTACGCAGCAGCTCCAATCAGCAGTTGTAAGGCATTATTCAAAACAGGTTAGAATAAGTAAATGTCAGTATCTCAGTAAATATATATTTTGAAAGTGCTGCTCTGTCCTTTGGTTCTGTGAAAATAAATAAAATTACTTCCAGCCTTGTATGTTTGTACAAAAGTTAAATACATAAAAAATACGAACCAGTTACTCATCAGTTGGATTCTGTTGCCTTTACTTTGGGGGCAAGTACTGTTTCCAGATTATTACTAGAAGAATAGTGGCATGAATAACAAAACAACTTGCTGGAATGGATAGTGGAAGCAAACATAGTGCAGCTCTGCTAGAGCAGAATTGGCATTAAAATATGAATGCTTTTTCATGCACATTAGTATTATTAATTCTGATCCCTCTTTAGCCTTTGTGTACTGTTCGGGTCCTGTCATCCAGTGGAGAGAATCTGGCAGACACGCTTTTGCGTAAAGGAATTAGTCCTCATCTATCCATCCATCATTAATAAGAAGGGATTATTTGGAAATATTTAGTGCTCTGTCCAATTTAATAGAGAAAAAAAATTTTAAAACTGTACAGGGTTTTAATTGGGGAATAGGTTATCTATTTTTCTCTGACCCTTGCTTTTCCCAGAGAGAAAATTTGAAATCTCCTAGAAGATACTAAACCTTTTTTAAAACTCAAATTAGACTCCATATAGATGTAATTATAACATTTTGCAGTAACAGTCAACAGAATATTCTCAGCATATGCAAGCAGACCAAATTTTGTCCTGTAGTATGAGAGAAATCTAGGTAATATGCTTGCTTTGTAAGATCTGAAACACATTTATGTCAATTATTTGTGAAATGCTTCTAAGAAATAATGTTTTTTGGCTGATTTAGTATGATTTACTTACTGTAAGATCCTTTTTAATACAATAACTTCTACTTTTCCAAATAATTTAGAGGTTTTTTATGTTGAACTGATGTTACTGTCACTTTTAAAAAATTCGAGTATACTACACTTTGTTTTAGTGTAATTTCTGAAATATTTTTACTAATAACTACTTTTATTTTAGGCTATTAAACAGATGTATGTTCTTATTCTTGGCCTTGATGTCTTGGGTAATCCATTTGGATTCATAAGAGGCTTGTCTGAAGGAGTAGAAGCATTCTTCTATGAACCTTACCAGGTAACAATCTTTGCTGCCTTCATATGAATTGTAGCACAAGTAGATACATATAAATTATATTGAAACTTTTTTTTTTTTTTTTTTGCATGAAAATGCCAGGAAAAGTTTCCAGGAAATGTTACTGGAAAACTCAAGTGAGATAGAAAGGAGAGAGTAATCTATTTAATATAATTCACAAAAGACTGTTCCTTATGGTTCTTATTTAAAAATAAATGCACTTTTTTTCCATTTGCCTTAACATGAGCAGACTTCAAGGAATTAATTAATATTCTAAAATAATCTTTCTTTCTCCCACATGTGCTCTTTCACACTTTTTCACATGGCCTCACACTCATGTTCTCTTTGTAATATATAAATTCCAGTAAAAACATAAGATTTAAAAACATGTAATGCATACTGTTTGAAACTTAACATAAATACATCCTTTTTTTCTTAGGGAGCCATCCAGGGTCCTGAAGAATTTATAGAAGGAATGGCTCTAGGACTTAAAGCACTAGTAGGGGGAGCTGTTGGTAAGTTCATCATTGTCACGGTAGTATACCTAATAGTAAGCAATATAGGTGAGTATTTGTAAATTGCATTGGCATTTTACTTTGTTTTATTTTCCAATAGGTGGATTAGCTGGTGCTGCATCGAGAATCACTGGCGCTATGGCAAAAGGAGTAGCTGCAATAACTATGGATGAGGATTACCAGCAGAAAAGGAGAGAAGCCATGAATAAACAGCCCACTGGTCTGAGAGAGGGTATCACTCGTGGTGGAAAAGGATTAGTTTCTGTAAGGAAAAAAAACTTATAAAAAGATGAATTAATTTTATGCAGGCAAGAGTAACAAATATAGAGGCTGCTGTAGTCACCAGAGAGTTGTTACTCTTTATTTTCATTCTGTTTTTTTCCAAATATATGGCCACGATTGAGCAACAGTTTTAACGAAAAATATAAAACGGTAGAAGAGAAGATAGGAATGTGAAGCAGGTGCCTCTAATTCTGTTAACTTGTAGTGAATTTTAGAATATCCAACACAGGTACTTTGAGGCTATTCACCAATGAAGAAGCAAGAAAAATGTAAAAAATGAAAAATATAATCTGAAAGTGTATTTGTAATGTCTCTTTTGTTTCTTTTGGTAGGGTTTTGTCAGTGGCATAACGGGAATAGTTACAAAACCAATACGAGGTAGGTTTCAGTCTTCTAATGCATTAACTTGTTCATATGATGGTAGATTCTTGATATTTGATGAGACATTATAAATCTGAATTATAAAACTTTTAATCAAGATTTTATATTCCTACTGACTTAAATGTTGTTTACATTAACTTTGTGTGGAGGAGACTATGTAGTTACATATCAAATAAGATTTGTAATTAACAGTAATTAAGTTTTCCAAGATTGTAAGAAAAACTTTTATAATGAATTTGCTGCACTTAATCCTTTTAGGAGCTCAGAAAGAAGGAGCAGCTGGTTTTTTCAAAGGTGTTGGAAAAGGCTTAGTGGGAGCAGTAGCTAGGCCTACCGGAGGAATCATAGACATGGCAAGCAGCACATTTCAGGGTATTAAAAAGTAAGTAAAGTATGAATTATGACATACGGCATGAAACAGATGATAGTAGTAGCATTGTGTCTTTGTATCACTTCTGTTAGTGTTTCTGGAATTGTCGAATTTGTCATTAATACAGATGAGCTAGAAAAGAATTTTAACCATATAGTAATTTATATCAGAAGTAGGTAGCTCTTTAAAAAATACAGTTGATAGCATTTAAAAAACACAACATCAAATCTCGGCTATTTCTAGCATATACCAAAGAAACTAGTTTAAAAGCCTCATCAATCAGACTTCCTTCAATTGCTGATTTTTTTTCCTTTTACCCCAAAGATACAGGAAAAAAGTGCTTCTCAGCTGCATCAAAAGTTACTTTTTGTATTATTACTACTATGTGAGATGAGTTCCAAGACTACCAGGTCATGCCAGGATTTGTCCTGGTTGTTCAGACTGAGAACTGTTTTAGGACTGTGTATGGAATACTGTGACAGTTTCACTTTAATAAACCCGTTGCTATACATTAGCTCACACCGTAATGTGTAAAGAAGTAGGAGAAAGTGTTCTGAGGCTAGCGGCTTCGTCTGAATACAGGAGTTTAATGTCCCTCTTCTTAGCAAGGACCACTTTTGCTGCTGTAAGACTGCCAGTCTCTCTTGTTTTCCACTTTAAGTTCTTCAGCAGAGAAATGCAAGAAAAATATCAAAACAAAAGTTCTGTATGGCACAGGTGTCTTTAATTTTGAAGTTTTGAAGTAAAATACTTACACACGAATTAAGTATTGCAGGCATGTGCTTCCCCTTGCCATCTAATTTTCTAATAATCATAGAATGGTTTGGGTTGGAAGAGGCCTTTAAAGGTCACCTAGCCCAACCTTCAAATCATTCTCTGAAATAAATTTCTGGGTAAAATCTATTACTGTTTCATAGAATATCTGCTCACTGTCTATTCATATGCGAAAGTTCATATATAGACAACAACAGTTGCTGTACCAGTACTGGAATTTAATTTGTATTTAGAATAATTTAGGGCCCTTGCTAGATATTATAGCTGAGGAGAGATACTGACACATATCTTAAATTTGCTGCTTTATTGTCAGAGTTGCAGATTCATCAGAAGATGTAATAAGCCTACGCCCACCTCGCTTCTTCGGTGAAGATGGAGTTATTAGACCTTACAGATTAAGAGATGGAACCGGAAGTCAAATGTTACAGGTGAAGAAAATGAAAGATAATTTGACATAGATTTTATCTCAACATTTAACTCAATAAATATTTTACATAATTTCCCATTTCTTAAATTGCCTACCATCCCTTACCTGGTAACTTAATAGTCAAGAAGTTTCATTTAACCTAGCCTAATGACCACTTTGGTGATTCAGTTTCTGTGATACAACTTTTGAGGAAGACACCATAATTTATATCAGTATACCTGTAGAGATTTGTGCAAGATACAGAGCATTTTGAAAGAAGAAGTTTTATATGTGTAATTTTAAAAGTTTATCTTTAATTTTTATTTTTGATAAACAGTGATGATAAACACAAAGATACTTTTTCAGTTATTTTATAATACACATTTTAAACATTGACTTTTTAATCTCAATTTTATGTAAAACAGCATTTTAAACACACTTAAATTAGCTGTATTTATGTCATACTGCAGCTATTGAAAGAACATAAACAGTTTTGAAGTGGAATACTGTTTGGATGAAGAACATGCTGAGCAGGAGTTATTCTTTAATAACTTGGCTGCCATTTAAGCAGGTTTGACTCAGATTTCAAGGTGGAAATAATTTCAGCTGCTATAGAGCTTACAAAGTTTCTGTTTTTTTCTCTGTTAGAAGAAAAACTCCATTTTAGAAATATTAAAACATAAGAAATAAAATAGTAATTAGTGATTACATGAATGTAAACAGAATTTTTAAAGTACATATTGAAGGATTGTTAGTGTGCCAGGGAAATGTTGAAGTCATACAGAAATAACCTTTTTGGAGAAGTAGATAAGAAATTGGAGGGGATTTTTAAACAGCTGTGGCAATTCTCAATATAGTCTGTTTCATGTCGAGTTCCAGTCTGGTTGTTTCTGTTTCTTCTGCATTTCATTAGTGTGCTTCTGTTTTCTGGTAGAAGAGGATTGTCCTGTTTGAGGCATCTCGGCTATGTTCGCCATGTTCACTGGTGATCTAGTTCAGCAGACTCTGGAAGTTCTTTGATAATAAATAGTATGCCTCTGCTTTTCTTCTAACAAGGTAGCTCGTTAGAAGGTAACCCATGCTTTCCAATGTAAAACTAGTGTTATAAAGCAATATTACCTTAACTAGAGCATACTTAGAAGCTACTACTGATGAAAAGGCATAAACTTACTAATAATATTTCTTCTCTTTTTGGTAAGAAAATGAATTCCAAAGCATCCACTTTTCTGATTGAATGTCTACCACTAAAACAAATGCTAGCAAGCCAGTAGATTAAGCTGTAATGTGCAGACTTCTCTAATGACTTTGCATTGCTTTCACTTCTTAAATTTTTATAAGATTGCATTTTGGTTTTTTTCTGAGAAACCTTTAAAAATTCTGAAATGTAATAAGTAACTCTATTTTTTCTCTGTTGTGTGGTTGAGTACAGTGCCACCACCCTCCATTATCCAACTTAAAAAAGCATAAAGGCATTGAGTTGTGTAATGCCTGTCATACTTTGTGATGGCAGCCACCATTTGAAAGTAGTTAAAATTGAAAATTTGTTTGATTCATATTCATATTCATACTCACTACTGACAATTCTAATGCAGAACTACTCTGGAAGAAATGTTTTGAAAGCTCCAAACAGGGTTGTAATTCTCTCCGTAGGCAGTAAAATCAGAAAACAATGAATTGTGTAATTTTTTTCAGACATTAATTTCTGATATAGTATGTTTGACTTATTTTTTCTCTCTTATTTTACCCTCAAGAGTACTAATGTTTCTGGTTCTAGAGAAATTTCTTTATTTTGCATGAGACTCAGTGTATTACATGTCCCCTATCTGAATCAGTTTGAGGAGCATAGTATTTTCTTATGGGGAAAAAAAAAAGAACTTTATTCTTCCCTTTTGTATTGTTTCTATGCATACAGATCTGGTGACTGGCCCCACTGCAGTCACTGAGTTGTAGCATTTTCAACAGATTACTGGATTAGATTGGAATAAAACCTTCTAGTGATTTAGAGATTGTATATGCTGACTAAAGGAAGTAGGATACAGGTGATTTCATGTGCTAATACTGTGTCCTAAACTAGGATGCCACTTCAGAATTTCTTTGTTTTCTGGGGTTTTATTTTGCTTTAATTAACAAATTTTCCAGATAAACTAATACTTCTAAACTAATACTTCTGCTCTTTTTTTTTTTTTTTTTTTTTCTTCCCCTTACCATGCTTTCAGAAAAGACAGGCCTACAGGGAATGGACTAAGACTCACAATAGTAGTGATGATGATGACAGTTAGGATAATATGGACTGTAACAGATATACATGGCTTTTGTCATGTTCTTTTCACCTTTAAGTATTAAATGTTGCTGCTATAATTCCCACTGAGAAATTGGGGTTTTCTGATATTAAATTCATATTTTTAAAACTGCAAAAAAATGTGGGGAATGAATTGTATGATGATGATGACGAGTGTGAGCCAAAGGAGTAAAGAGTATAATAAAAATAGTCTTATAGATGAAACTGGACATTAGATGAAAACAGTATTGAATAATACGAAGAGATAGTAATACCGTGACTTAGAGTTTATTTTCAGATATGTTCTATCAAGTGTATTTAATGTTTTTGCATTTATATGAGTGTTAGGTTTTATTTATAATAGATGGAATGCTTTTAAATGTATTTAGTAAAACTTTGCTGAGTTGTACAGTCATTATTGGTGTTAAAATGCTGTTTGTTTTCTTTATTTCATATTTCAAAAGTATTTTGTCTGCTCTTTTTAACAATAAACATGTCTAAAGTATATCTAAAATGGATTCATCTGTTTTGTTCCAACATTGTTTCTTATGTTTCCTGGAATTAGCTTGTGTAAAAACACTAAAAGGCCTATAAAAGTATTTAAAAGATAAAATACATATATTCTGAAAGGAACATTTAACATAAACATTTAATTTTACATTTATAATTTATTTTAATATAATTTTTAATAGTTATCTTGTGTAACCTTTGGAATCCTTGGATGTGTGAAATAATGGTTTATTTAGTTGTTTTTGATTGTGACCATAAATTATTTCGGTTTTAAATCATTGGTTTTGTTTTCATAGCAATAAAAACAAAAAATTCACCCCTGAACTAAATGTTATATAAAGTTATGGACAACAGGAGAAAATACCAGTACTTTTATAAGGCTCTGTATAGTAAAACATATGTAACATGCAAAAGTATTTAGTTTTTTATTTATGTAGATATGGGAAGAAACAAAAAAAACAACACTGAACCACTGTAATTCTGTATTGTAAATTCTACAATACAGCTTTAGAAGTTGCTTGTTTCTTTAAAAATTGTTTTATTCTGTATTCACTGGAATGTTTGCAAAGTTTTCTCATTCTTTTTTGTGGTTTGTTGCTAAATTTAGGTTTTTTGTGTTGCATTTCAAAGATATCTTGCAATAGATATTTATGTATCAATAAATACAGTAAGAATTAACTCTTCTGCCAACATGTGAAGAATTAGAATGGCTGTAAAGCAAAAAGAGCTCTGAAATCTTTGCATATTTACCAAAGGTGATGTCATATCTTTCATTGTCTACTGTCTTGCAGTTATCAAAGTTCTGAGGGCAGAACCATAAAAATCTGTTAAAAACCAGGACAGACTACTTATTCTGGCTCCATGCCTTCAAAAGCTGCTGTATAGTCTAGTCTCTTGGGCAGTGAGCCAATATATATGCCTGCAATCTCCCAGAGGAAAGAGAGTAGCACATTGACACCTTGTTTTAGCTGAAACTACTGATACTTAAGATTGCTACAGATCGTATATTACTATTTATTTTGTAATACTATCATCTCAAAAAGATGTTTTGAAGAAGTAGGTTGTGTTGCAATGTGTTACTGCCTATAAAATTGTGGGAAGATTTTTTTAATATTTCAGATACAAATGGATCTCAGATATTTCTTTGAAGAATGTAGGACATTATTTTGATCTTCAATCCTGAAAAAAGTCACGTCATGCCTAAAGGTTGAGGAAAATTGCTAGATACAACTTTATGGAAAGGTTACTGTTGCATTGTATTAACTCTATTGGATTTTGTGAACTTTGAATATATTACCTGACATTTCCTTTTTCCTATTTGTCTTTTTAGTGCAATTTCTTTTTTTATCCTATAAAATTTTTGTTTTCTTCTGTAATGACAAGGCAATCCTGTCAATTTTATAATAAAACATATTTTTTCCTCATTCTAAAACAACTTCAGAAAGAATTATAATCAATTTTGACTGAAACAAACATCCTTGCAAAATAAGAATTTTATTTTTAAAAATAATACATTTTTTTCTATCAAAATGACCGAACTTCTAAAGTTTTGGGTTTTTTTTTTTTTCATCTTGTAATTCTAGAAATCATTACAGAATGTGGAAGTAAAATTTAGCATGAAGGGTAGTATTCTGGGTCAGATATCACTAATTCAAGTTCCACTGTAATATAACGAGTTCTTTCTTTACACATTAGATTGAAAGGTTGTAGAATGCTAACTATAAAAAAACAAGAAGCAAAAAAAACAACAAACAAACAAACAAAAACTAGAAAAAATATTGCCAGTATAGTTGGCAAGTATGATTATGTACCATAAATTATTTTTTTATGTACTCCATATTCTATTTTTGAAGTTTATAGGTTAATAAAAAATATAGTAATTTTGTACAAGTATTTTATTTGTTTCTGTCTTGAGTGTGGCTTTGTCTGACTATACATTGGGAAAAGAAATAATTTGGATTTAGGATAACAAAAAATTGTATCACATGGGATATTAGGATTTAATTTCTTTTTAAGTCATAGAACCAAAACCTATGAAAAGTATAATAGTTAACTAGCTGAAACTGATGCTCTTTAAGGCACCAAAAATGAAAAAATAAAATAAAATAAAATAAATTTTCTTTAGGTGTTTAAAGTAACATAGAAAAAAAAATACAGACCATCTTTTCAAATGCATTTTTTTCCTTTTTTTTTTTTTTTCCCCTTCAGTTTAATGTATTTTATTGGTTTAACTTTTGTCTGCACTTTTTTTTTTTTTTTTTTTTGGTCTTTGCCCTGCCCGGCAATGAAGCTGAAGGATAGGCTAGTCTTATGATTATCAACATAAGTCATTAAAAGTTGCACCACGAAATCAGTGGAGTTCTCTGTGTTGCAGCTCAGTGCCTACCCAAAATAAAAATAAATTCAAAGCCTTTTTTATTTTTAATTTGCCTTTATAGTGTATGAGTTTGTGAAGGCTCTTTTACAGTGTTGTGTAAAGTTGCTGCCAAACTATGCTGCAGTGGATGTAAGCTTGTAAGGAAGACAATCCTTCAAAATCATACTTCAATACTATGTCCTACAGCATTGGAGGTGTTCAGCTTTCAGTTCAGTTATCCTTTTTTGTCATGAGGTAAGCTTCAGATTAGGTGGCAGAATGTTTGAATGGATTCAACAGACCCTTGTTTCTTAGTATTCAAACTTCAGTCTGCCAGGAAGAACATTTGAGGAGTGGGAAAAGTGTTATGCTTCTCCTTTCTTTCCTTCCCTCACCTGCCCTTGGGCTTGGGTTCACATCCAAGCATAAACATCCATATTGTGAAATACTCTCAAATTGAGATTTCATGTCAAAAAATTACAAGGAGGAATTATTTTCGAAGTTCAGAGTAACTTCATTTTTAATCGACATTGTCATGACTCTTATCAGGCATCCATTCATACATGCTATCTAGTTTGTTGCTGTGTTAATTGAGTCACAGCTGTCAATCCATCCTCCTTTGGAAAACCTAGGTTTAAAGGAAAGAGCAGGATCCTCACCACTTAAATGTGCAACATTTGGATATTATTACATAGCTATTGCCCATTCCCAAGTAGAAGACTTGTATATATTTACAGGAAGCTGGCTGAGACTAGTTGACACCAATTGTTTCAGAAGAACATGGAAGCTTGTGTGACTCAGTTTCATTTTAGCTTGTTTGTGATTATAGCGTAAATGCTTATATATGGCGGAAAAGCAAGTGAAAACTAGAAGTGTCCTAGAAAAAGCATACATCACCTTGTTTGCTGATGGAGAATACGAAAGATAAAATTTAAATATTTTTCCATTTGCTTGTTGAATCACTTCAGGTGCTACAAGTCAAAGTGCTTTGGTTGTATTGGCAGGAAACTCAAAGAACATCTAGATGTGGTTATCATCATGAAAGTGTAGATCAGTATGGTTTTTCCTTTCAGCTCATCAAATTAATTTTCTTGGTATTCAGATGAAAAAATGACCAAGATAATTCTTCTAGTCAGCGTAGGCAAATTTTATTTCTGTTGTGAAGCAGAAACTTTGTGTTCTGTAAGAAAGCTGCTGTCCTAATTTTTACTGTCCTGCATACTGTGGCCTTACATTGAAATGTTAACCTTGGCCACAGATTTCTGTTGATTTCAGAGTTGCTGT
>NW_010340432.1:35726-77571 GCF_000700745.2 Antrostomus carolinensis
AACACGTCATGGACAAAAGCTTTGCTTTTTGTAGAATGACATTGCACATAAGGATAACTGGAATAAGAGAGTAGGCAGTGAAGGAGTAAGGTCAGTTTGTATTAATAAAGGATAAGGAAAGAATTTTACATGGCAGAAAAAGGAATAGTTTACATGGGTTTGCTTTTTTTATTATTTAATATTTTTTCCCCTTTTTCCACAAACATTCAAGCTAGGTGTAACAAGTGACCCAGATATTGCTTAGAATTATTAAATGTTTCTGTGGAGTGGATTGGATATGTAATTTTACTAGGTTAGCCTGTTGAAAGTAGCAATTCTACAGCTTTTGAGGAAGTCACCTTATAATTTGAGCTGAAAGATACATTCAGTATTGGAGTTTCTAGCAACAACAGTGAACTGCCTTCAGAACTCACACATTTGGACAGTAATTAGTTCATAAGGAAATATGCTGACAATCTTAAAATCCAGCTGAAAACTTCAAGTTAATCAACATCAGGAGAGAAGAGTAATAGATTTACAACCACTTTGAAAGTAGTAACGGTCTTTACAGTATTTTTTTTTTTTTACACATCATTTCGGTTGAGATGAGTTGAGGAAGGATATCAAACATTCTGACTTTTGTATCACACATACAACAAGTAGTTTTTTAGAACTATAACCAACAGGACCATAGATTTTAAATTTTGTCTCCACTACTTTCACTCCACTCTGTTACATTTCTAACTTTGTCAAAGGTATGTGTGCTTGCTCCTCAATAAATTAGGAGCATGTGGTGTGATTAGGAACTTTTCAAAATGCAGAGATGCCACTTTTAAGACACTGAGCATTTTTGTGCATCAATCTCTGCACAAATGATCATGTCTACTGTTAGATTATTGCAGTGACATCTAAGCATTTGTACTACAGGTAAGACTAATTTGCAAAGGAGGGGATTTGTGCTTGTATTACCTCACATTTTACAGCTGCTTTATCTTTTTTCAATAGATTCATGCAATATCCATGTCTGGTTAATGAACCATAATATACACTAAAGTAATCAGATTGTTAAACCTTTTAAAATTTGAAATGTGGAAGTTGTGTTTTAAAAATTTATTTTCTTGCAGTGATGAAACTAATATTGAACAAACAATGGCTGAACAACGTTAATTTTCATAGTTTTGCATCACCAAAGAGTGGTCCAAGTTGCTGTCTTTCTCCAAACAATTAATAGCTAAATACTGTAAAATTTTAAAAACTACATGTATGCATCTATAATGAGGGATAAATTATATATTCTTTTATGTTCGAGTTGTGTAAGGCACTTTGGCAGCAGAGCACAGTAGTAATCTTGCTATAAGAATTATCAGCAATGAATTGGTGTATCCCTCTATCATGTACTTCCTAATGAATAGGTGCAGGTCTAATGCTAAAAGGGATAAAGATTGTAAATGAAGGGTAGAAGAATCTAAAGGCAGAAAATTTAGAAGTAGTCACTACTCAGCATTGGCATAGATACAAGAGTTAGCTTTGCAAATGGACTGTGCACGTAGGGGTAACTAGTTTTCCTGTGGTTTATTTCCCAATGAATGTCTGTTGTCTGAAAAACTATAGAATGCAGATAACTTGAATTTCTGGTCTTTGACTAGCTAACAATGACGAACAGTTAGCTCAGTGCGTACCACATGCTAACAACATTTTTGTGCTGAGCAAGTCACTTGTTTGTGAATCTTAATAGAATGATGTACTTTTTGTGGAATTTGGTGGACATCGAAATAGCTTTTGTTTGGGATTGTAACCTGTGTGATAGTCAAGTACTGTACTTCCATAATAATTTTAATAATTCTCAATTCATTATCAGTAAACTGAGAAAGTTACAGTGGGGTGACATGACTTGTTGAAAATTAACTAGCAAGCTAATGAGAAGACAGAAGGAGGTAAACCAGCTCTCTTAAATCCCACTTAAGGAGGATTAATGTTTGGGTTGAGAGCCTTACCTCAGTGCTATGCAAAGTATAAGAAAGTTACCTTCTTTGATGCAAGAGAAAGGCTGGCAATCCTCTCCATCCCAATAAGACTAAATTGCTAAATGCTTCTCCCCTATAATTGCTTCTAATAGAAGAGAGATACTGGTCACACTTTTCAATATTTACAGTGTGTTAGGTCATTAAGAGAAATCGCTGGCATTATCAGAGTGTCTTGCAGATTAAACGCATTTATGAGTATTTGTTACTTCTGCTGAACCACCCTTGCTCTTCCAACACTTGGTATTTCTATAAGTTTGTGTCAGCCTTCTCCCTTTCCCTGTCTTTCTTGCTAGGCCTGTAACACTGAAAATCCATCAGGACATACAACTAGACCAGCAGCCTGATATTTGGGTCAGGTATCCTGTCCCTGCTGTCTGTCCATACAGCCTCCTCTGTCTTCTAACCATCCAAAGTGGTGTGTGCTGGAACATTGTACAGATTGCCTGGAGAGAGGATTTTTTGCTTACTTAGTTATGAAGTAGGAGCTTGGACCTAAATATGAGAGGCAGGGAGAAACTAAAATCAGAGGCATGGCAGCACCTAGATGAAGCTTAAATAAAGAGTTTCCACAAATAAATAAATAAATAATAACTAAATCTTTTTCCCCAAGCCGTTCATTCCTCATTTCTTACGCCATTCTTCATGCTGTATTCATGCTGGCCCTGGCGCTAGCTCTTGTAGAAATAAATTCAAGCAGTGACTTATGTGAGTAGGCACATGGTCAGTAGATGTAATTTTGTAGCCCAAGAGAGTTGGGTAGTGATAAATAATCTGAACTTTCTGAGAGCTTTCTGGAAAGCTGTCTTTTGGGAACCTGCTACTCAAATGTTCTTGCATTTTAGTCACTGAAAAATCAGCATCTTTGAGGGAAGGCATAATTTTAAAAAGATTTATGGAGTTACCCATACAGACACATTTGAAGTTGTAGGGTATGCCTAATTAAATGTCTTATCATTTTACAGTGGTGATGAATACTCATGAAATGGTTTTGCTATTTTAACTGTATTGAGAAATAGCCTACATATTTTTTAAATATTGGCATACATATCTGAAGCAAATTTTTGTTTGTATTTAAGGGCTTATTGAATCATACTGGTTTATACTAATCTCTTTTGCATCCAATTTGTAACAGATGGGAAGTGTGCAAGCAGTCATGTTGCTATTCCCAACCAAGATGCAGCAATCTTTATTCAGTCACTGATTTAACCACTTATTGCTCAGGAAGTCAGAAATCCAGTGATTGCCAAGTCATGTTAAAGTTACAGAGCCTCTGGTTTTAAAAATTTTTTGTCTGCTGTCATCAATATATAAAATTTATTGCCTATTAGATAATATTCTGCTACAATATTCATGGCAATTGTAGGAAAATATTAAGTTCAGGGGGAAACAAAAGAATATGGAGAAATGCTAAACATTAACTCAAGTGCATTATTAAGCCTCCCTTGTCTAGATGATAGTGGGCTCTTGTATACAGTTAAGTATAGATTTATTCCTAGAGTTAATTACTGCAATGTTTTGGAGGTGACTTGACATAAATTAGGAAATGAGTCCTTATTTCTTTTCTTGTCTCAGAACTGTATTAGTCAGCAGAAGTTTGGCATGTACTAAAAATATGTAGAAAACAGAGTCCTGAAATGTTTTGAGAAATTATGTTGTTCTTTGTGATTTTTGTTTAGGATTGATTTTTATTTGCATAGCTGCATTAACAGCAACTGAATAATTCTGCATAATTATGAATATTAGCTGTCACAGCTCTGTTAGTCATATTCTGACTATATGAAAGTATCCTGTTATTTAAAAGTATGCATTATGTGCTTTGTTATAATTTATTCTTTTGGAGGATAAATATATTTTAAGCACAAAATTAGTACATGAATTTATACTAGCATATTCAAAGTTGTAAAACTTTTATCTTTTTTAGAAAATTGAAAATGGAAGATTTGCAAAACTCAGATATATTGCACATGCTATGGTCAACAGTACAGATCTGTTAATGGTAACAAAAAGGTAAACAGGTTTGACTTTGAATAATAAGTACTTAAAATTATCATCAAAACATGCATGCATTGATTATTGATCAGTAACTGCATTTTGATATGTCTGTCATTATGTATGCAGATAAAATAGTGGGGAAGGTATGCTTAGTGTGCTTTTAATAATCTTGTTCAATGGAGGCATTGTTCAGCACAAGAGTATGTTATATTGAGTGTCATAATGATTCCTCTCTTTAAGGAGGCAAAAGGAATGTTGGCTTTATGATTTCTTTAGCTGAGAAAGATTTGTTCTAAATCTAGTTAGGCTGAAGTCAATGGAACTGTGGGATTCACCTATAAATTAGCATATTGAAGGAAAAAAGCATAATACAGGAACAGAGCCAATGTCTAACTGGAGTATCAGGCATCCTCAAATAAAAAGTCTGTACAACTTTTTGTAGGAATACAGCTAGAAGTAGTGTTATGGTTTTGCTATGAAATACAGTATTTTAAATAAGTTAGAGGAAGGTTCGAAATTAACTCTTTTGGAAAGTATGTTGTATGGTTGTTATATATCATTAGATGAAAACTGTTTTGGAACAATGAATGACTTCACAAGAGCTTGATAACTTTTAAGTATTTTTACATTATTTTTTTATTTTCTTGTCCCTAGTGGTGTGTTATTTGTGACAAAAGGGACATTTGGACAGCTGACATGTGAATGGCAATACACTTATGATGAATTTACCAAAGAACCATTCATCGTCGATGGCAGAAGATTACGCATTGAAGCCAAGGTATGTTAACCTCATCATGTTTCGTTTTCTTTTTGTATTACTGTTTATAAAATTGAACTTTGAATTCCTGATTTCTCTCCTTTGAATTCTTGATCTCTCTTCTAGTGGACATGCACTCAGAGAAGGGAGGTGAAATTTCACATGGGCAAACTCCTCAGATAACTAGCTTCTGACGGTTCTAAGCAGAATAGTGACTTGGTGTTTGCAGATGAAATTATTCCTTGAGCCCTGGGAATTATTTGTTGGTATGCACCAGTTAGTGGTGTATTCATAGTCTGGAAAATGGTGATACAACAAAAGTCTCTCATAGTATTGCAGAATATTTTTATTATGCTCTCTGACACAGTGGAAATATGCCAATATGTGGGCTTCTACCTTGTTGCAATCCTAAAGGTTCAAATATACGAGAGCATGTGCTATGCTTGAAGGGTTTTATTTTCTGTTTGCTAGTAATCAAATTCTTCAAAACTATAATAAAGTATTAATATCTTAATAAAAACTGTAATGACATAAGCTTATCCCTTTCAAAGCAAGTTGAAGAGTGTTGCTCTCAGTTGCAATTTTTCCTTTAAAAAAATCCTCAAACTCTTTTTCCCTGGTAAACTGGCAAAAGACATATGGAGAAAGACTGAGTGTACTTAAAGAGGCAAAATTCCTTTAAAATAAAAAAAAACAACTTTAATTAGTGTTGAGATGGTAACTCAATTTAATTTCAATCAATAAATTTACCTGCTAGTGTTTTCTTCTGTTTCTGTTTTTGATAAGCTTCATGTGTGTAATTGCACATCTTGGTTGTCAAGACAGTCTTGACAGTGTACAAAGTCATTCAGTTTTTCACTCAGATTATTTGTTTCTATTGCAGAGAGCATGAAAGGCAGAGCCATATTGGTTTGGAATCCTCCAAATTGGATTTCTGACTGCAAGTGAACTTTTACAGGATGAAATAATTCTTAGTTTCTGCCATTTCAGACAATGCTGAATAACATATCCATCTTTAGCCCTACATGGCAGTCATTTCAGAGTCCATTCACATGTCTGCAGTATGCTCTTTATTGAAATATATGGTTGAAAACTGTATTTTGCAAAGCACTGCTTATGTTCTATTTCTGAAGCCTAAGTTGCTATTTTCACTACCTAAGACCACTACTTGCAAGTCAATATTGGTGGAATGTCCACCCAGGTAATTACTTAAAGGAAAATGAAAAATTACAGCCTTAGGGAGTACTGGATTTTGTTACCTCACATACTCCATTATCTGCCTTCCATTCCTAGAAACTTTTATAGTCCAGTCCCCAGAGATTCCACACTAAATTGGGAAATTTATTATTGCTGGAGTGCTCCACTCCACTGTGCTTTCATGCAGTAAATTAAGTTTCTCAGGGTGTGTGCATGCGATGTGAACATCCTCAGATTAGTGTAAAGGCTACACATGGCTGTCTGAACCATATAGCTGCCTTAATGGTAAATAACTTCTTAGTTGTAAAGTTTGAGGAAATTAACTTCAATTTTGAATTACTGTTTTGTTTTTTTTTTTTAGGAACGAGTTAAGTCTGTGTTCCATGCCAAAGAATTTGGAAAAATTATTAATTTTAAAAGTCCAGAGGATGCTAAGGTAAAGTCAGAATACTATTACAATCATAATATGATAAAATTTACTTTAATAGTGACACAGACATATTCTTAACCTGAAGCTTCTATGTATATTTAAAACTCAGTATTTCCACACAGCCATTACACAGATGGCAATGGTTGTTTTTTTATACAAATATATATATTTTACATATTTTTATACAAGACAATGTAATTTTCTATTACATAGATGGAAATGGCAGTGATCTATTCAATACTGAATTTCAAAAACACTCAATTCCAACACCAAACTTTTCCTTACATAAATCATTGGAATTATAACTGTACATCAAACAGCTGATTTAACAGTACTGCTAACAAAAACTAAACAATCAAGAATGTGAATTAAAATAGTATATTTTAATAGAGCAAACAATATTTGTAAATTACTCCTAGTTTTATTCCAAGGGGGTGGGGGCGGGGATGAGGTGTATCCCTCTGTTACTCAAAATACAGTTTTGGTTGAAGAATTAAGAAAATCCCCAATAGAAACAAATTTTATTTGATATATGATTTACTACTGTTATTATACGCATATTACATGTGATCTCTTCATTTTGACATCACTAGTTTTGACTACAGCAGAGAGCAGGAGTGGTTCAGGTCTGCTACCAGAACTATGAGGTTGCTGGGCTGCAAAAGTTCTACCTTGCTTTTATTAATGTATCTAATTATTTTCACAAATAATAAATTGGTCTTGTATATATTCACACCATGGTACCCTGGGATCACGCTTTGAAACAGTCGGTGGAAGTTGTATCCTCTCATTAGTTTAAGTTGATTTTTCATCTTCTCATCAGATTAAGTTGCTTTTGTCTTCATAAGTGTAGTTTCTAACCACAGCTGGGTGATACTATTTAACCTCAAAAAGCATTAAAAATATTGTTGAGGTATTTGAGGGCCCTGTGCTGAGTTTGACTTGTCCGTACTCTTTCTTTTCTTTTTTGCTGTGGTGAGGCAGGGGTGACTGTGCCAAGGTCCAGTAGCCTGTGTGAGAAGAGAATCCCAGCCATGCCCCAGCTAAGTCAGGAACAATTCCAAAAATCAAATTAGTGTGTCATGTTAAGTATGTCATAAGTCTTGAGCAAGGAAAAGAAAGCTGAAAAAATTGTGTTGCTCTTTTCACAAAAATGCTGATTTGCATATCTTCCTAGAAAGGCCCATGAATCTCACAAAACCAACAGGAATGCATGTATGAGGGGAGAGGTCACTGTCAGACAGGCTTGGTAAGGAAAGTGGTTTTATCTTAGAGAAGGAATATTTAACAGATTCATTCAAAAATTGCCATCAAGGCCCTAGGGGCTATCATACAGAAAGTTTTTGAGAGTTACTCCCAGGCTGTTTAGCCTACAACTCACTTCTGCAAATGTGACACTTGTGCTTGTGTATACAGAGAGACAACACTGAGGGTAGTGTTTCACCAGCAGTCAAAATGAAACTTGCACCCTTTACAGTAAAAAGAGTATGAGGTCATTTCAGTGACACTGCTTTGTGAACATTTTGTCAGTCTAGTGGACACTACAAGATTGTTCCATCTGTGCTAAGTGTCATACTCTGATGTGAACAGGAATTTCTTGAACAGCCAATTCTTCTTTTAAACCTTCTGCATCCTGCTTAGCAGCAGCTTTAGTTTTCCTTAAGGGGATGAGCTTGTGATGGGGAGGAGGGGGTCCTAAAGATCTGTAGCATCAAACCTGATCTGTTAACAGAATCCGATTTGTAATAATCCGTTCATCTTCCTTGAAAGCATTATGCAGCTTTTGCATGGCAATCCTTTTATTTAACTTCATTTCCTACCACAGATGTCCATGTCACTGCCCCAGCCCCACCCCCCTAACACCCCTTTTATATTTTACAGACTCTTGGGAAACTAATTTCCTTTCTAGGTTCAGTAAACATGTACATTTGAAATGCCTGAAAAGAAAACAAATGTAGTTAAAGAAAGCTTCTTTCTAAGTAACTGTAATATCACATTGCTGCAGCCCATTCTTGTCCTCTGTCTTTTGATATCCTTGCTTCTCTGTTGTCATCTGTGATTTGTCTAGAGTTGTAGACTAATGCAGAGCATTAATAACGATGTGGGTGAGATGATGATGTCATTTAATTTCAAAATACTGTTCATGGAAATACAGCCCAAGAAACTGATATATCAACCTAGCCAGTTTAATTAGATGTGGTATTCAATGTCAGATATTGGTACTCAAATGCCTCCCTTTTCATGTGAGAAAAACAAGTGTTCATACTCTACAGTAGAATTTTGAGCACTGTGTTGAATGCAGGAAGAGAGCTGGTAGTGAAGTGTCTGACCAATCCAGTCTAATTTTCAGCTGCTTTGTAAGGTTTTTACCAAGGAAACATTTTATTTTTTCCTTTTTCTTCACACAGTGGATCCTTTCTAAACTGGAAGAAGTGAGAGAGAATCAGCCTAAATTGTAGTGAATGAAGCACCAAGATGAACAACACTGAACAGCTACCTTTTAATTCCTCTTTAACAGGCAGAACTATTTGAATATCAGCAACAAAAGCAAAAACATGAGGGAAGGAAGATCTATGATACTGTTTATTATGGTCACAGCAGTGTATGGCTATATCACAAAAACAGATGACGTTAAGTTAAAAACAAAATCTAGTGATCAAAAAATTCTGCCAAGTTTTGGCTTTTTTTGAGGGTTTTTTTTTAATGTCAGAATTCCAGACTTTATTTTTTATAAATATAGTGTAAAATGAATTTGTTTTACCATTAACATTTGATATTGAAATTGAACTCTGGAATAATTCTTATGATACTATTCAGAACAAATCTTTCAGTTTTGATTTGATTCTGAAAATCAATACTTAGTTTCTGTCTTAGTTTTCATATGACTTGAGGCTGTGTTGAAATTTAAATTTCTTTATCAAAGGAAATGTTAACTTCATAATCTTTGAGTCTTACAAGTCAAATTCTAGTAAGGCAGCTGATGACCAAGGAAGTCTAATTTTGATGATCAGAGGAGTGGCTGCTTAGTTAACAATATTATTTTCTTTTCGGAAATGAATGGACCAGGTCACAATGCATTTACAATACAATATCACTTTTAGTGTAAACTTCTTTTATATTCTACTCAAGGAAATGTTGCAGCACCTCTATCAATATTCACAGAAAATATAACAGTTTACAAAAATGTGTAATGGGGAGAATTAATATATCTCTGCACTAAAAATATTAATTAAAGCCTATTATTTTAAATAAAAGTTATTAACAGTCTTGCAACTTTTGAAGGAGTTTATGGGGTTATAAGTGCACTGTTGCATACCAAAAACAAATGCCTTGGATTACACAGTATCGTGTGCTAAGCAAGTGACTAATAAAATGAAATTTATATTAAATAAGAAATATAATATTTCATTGTTGCTTTTATCAACTTTTCTTACCCTGTGAAACTTTTTTGTTTCATATTCAGACAGCAGGACTTTAATAAGGAGAGCTTGAGTGTTTACAATTCTGCTTATTTCTTAGACATAGCAGTCATAGTATTGTTGAATGGCTGTTTACTGCAGTTGATGTAAAAAGTACAGGAAACAGTCCAGTTTTACATGAAGGTTCCCATAAATTCCTGTATCAAAATCTTCAAAATATCTGGTAAATATAGTAAGTACCTGCTGCCAAAATATTCTTTCCAAGCAATTGTTTGGAATATTTATAGCTATGGGATATAATTCTGACATTGCTGCTTGAGATACCCACATGGTCACATGATTGTAAAATCTAAAATGTCTAGCATGCTAACCTACAATTGCAGTTCTTTAGTTTACTATAAGTCTTGCCTTTGGTGTTGAGTAACCATATAGTGGCTTTCAAAATACATGTAATCATGTAATTTTTGCCATAAATTGTAAACTGAATCAAAAGGTTATAAGAGAAGTCCAAACTATGACAATGACTGTGTTACTCCACTTGTTTGTACACCAAGCACGTACCAAGCGTATTAACTCAGGTTAGAATACTTTGCCTTACATGAGTAGTGTTATTATGTGCACTGAGTACTATTCAAGATCTGTAATTTGTTTTTCATCTATCACTTTTCATCTTAGTCATGATAGTTCATTTAATAGCCTTATAATGATCTTGATTCTTGATTACCATGTTGTCTCCTTTCTTTTTCTATCCACAGTATTTACTGAGTATCTGCTGCAACTTTCACTTCTAGTACCTCTTGCAAGTACTCTGTACATTCCCATTTGTGTGGCTTTTCAATTTACCCTATTCTAAACATTTTCTCTCCACAGAGCCTCTATTTAAACAAATATTATCTCCAGTTCTTAACTTTTTTACATTTATTTTGCCAACAATCTCCTGATTCTCCAATCTTGGCTTGCTCTCTTCAGCAATATTTAAGCAATGTAACAATTAATATTGAAGAATTTATTTTAAAAGTGCATGTCTGTGGTTAAGTTCATGTTTTGGAAAGCATAACAATTCCCCCAAAATGACATTTTTCCTATAAAGTATAAAATATTTTGATCTGCTGTGCTAACTAAAAGCCTTAACACCAGAACTAAAACACTAGAAGTGTTCAAAAGTTAACATGTGACCTTTCTTCCACCTCCCTCCTTGTCTCCACTTGTAATGATGTGATTTTTCTATAGATGCCTTTTTCTAGTCAGTAAATTGTATCTTTTTCCTTTGTGTTTTCCTTATGCTTTCTCCATACATCATGAATGAGTTTTGCCATTCCTTGGCAAATACCAGTTCTCTCTGTTTTAACTATACATCAGCCTGGGTCAAGGAGGAAGGTGTTCAGACTTAGGCCACTGTGTAGTTTTCTGGATTACTGCAAGTTGTTTGAGGTGTCCACTTCGCTGTACTTCATTGCTTATTGCAATATGCGTATTTTTTTCCAACAAGAAGGCAGAATAGATATATTAATTTTTATTAAAAATGTATATGCAATTAGACAAGGGGATATTAATAAAAATTAAAATATAGGTATTAAGGTCTGCCTGCTGTGGTGTTTAAATGTATACCATGGCCTTTATTGAAGAACAGTTTCTCTTCTAGATTACTGTTGCTTAAATGTAATACCTTTGAGAAATGTCATTTGGGTTCTCAGTAGTAGTTTGTTAAGGGTTAGAATTACCTCTGAGAAATCAATGACAAGCAAACACAGAATCAAAGAAGCCAGACACATTGCTAAGACATTTGTAAATCTAACTGCACCTCGTTTTGTTCAGCTGCATGGGTTTGCATGGCATAGCTTTTTTGTTTTCTACAGTCCTTCTCCCGACCCCTGACCCCGACCTCCTCTTCGGCTTGAATAAAGTGAAACTGAATTTTATTTGACTGGAATGCAATTATTTTTTTTCTTTATATACTGATTTAATTAACAGGTAATATCATTACACAGCATTTCATAGGTAGAAATTGACAAATGAAGTCAAATCCTGTCTCTGAGAACACAAGGTCAAGCTTCTGTTGCAGCCATCTCAAGTGAAAGCAGAATACAGACTTCAGTCTTTACCTTTGGTTTATTCTAAGGACAAGTTTTCAGTAACTGGATTTACATGTATAAGCTAATTTTAAAGTTTTTTTTTTCTCTTGCCACATTGAAAAAACAGATGGAGTAAACTGGCTTTTAAGTCTCCTCCTACAAGAAGTAAAAGAATGTTTATGCCATTAATTTTTATTAACTAATAATCTCCAGATCAATAGCTCAAAGGCTGAAACAACTGTGACTGCCAGAACAGGCATGATGAGGTAGGATACTAAAGGCAAAAAGGGAGAAAAACTTAATTCTCTTCTTGCTGGATGTCTCCCGGGTTTTTTTATTTTGGTGGGTTTTCATTTCTTGTTGCATCATCTTGTTGCATTTGCTCACTGAGACCTATGTGCATAAGTTTGTCTTTGTAACTGCCCTGTGAAAGTTTTAAAATGTTGGTTGTGAAATGTGAAAGAAAAGCATTCTTGTACTGATGAGTCCTGTAAAATGGTAACAGTATCATGATCTGTAAAGCCTGTACTCCAGCAAAGCCAGGCTCCCAAATTAATGGCACCAATGTGCTCTTCACATAGATAGCAAATCTTGACTTAAGATACAAAACTGCTAAAAGTTTAAACAGAATTTTTTTCAGAAAAAAATGGATCAAACAGTTCAAGCGTTTGGGTCTTTCATATGCTTTCCTCCATCAAATCTGCTGCCCTAGAAAAAGTATTTTTGTAAAACTTCAGTAACTTCAAAAACAGATTTTATGACAAGAAATGCTTTTGAATTATTTTTTTGAACAGTAGTGGTTAGTTTAGGACAGCAGGTCTGAGGACTTGTCATTATGTCAGTACATCTGAGGGAGGGTAGCTATGGCATGTTGGGACATGGACGACACACAGAGATGTGCTGCTTTATTCAGTGCTTTCTGTCACTCCCCCTTGGCTGCTTCTTGTTCAACAAGTGGCACTGTACCCTGTACCTCATCCCAGGGTGTACTGCACTGTTCCTTCAGTGTTGATTACTGCCATTCACTAGTGTGGGCCCAACGTATAGGGCAGCGTCCTTCCCTCACAGAAAAACGTTAAAGCAGCATAAGAACAGGGTTCTACTGCTTGTTCCAACACTAAAGAAAGAACAAATGAATCCAATGTTACAGGTTGTTTCCTCCTTAGCAACCAAAACCAGCTCTGGTCATACCTTACTTTTTCTGTACTGCTGGATAAAAAGGAGCTGTGCTGTTTAATATGTGAAACAGTAAACATTTTTTATGGGCAGTGAAAGGTCAGGGTGTGCTTTTCACAGGACTGAACTGCCACAGCTATCAACCTGCCTGAATACACAGAAGCACTACTCAAGCTGAAAAATCAATTAACTAACATTTTTCCTGTGCTGCGTAGAAATTGCTATTTTATGCTGATAGTAAAGGCTATTGCTATAATATTTCTTGGAAAAATGGTATTTTAATATATTTAAATACAGGAGAACCTCAGCACATCTTTTGGGCTGAATTACAGCTAATAACAGACTTAAACACTCTCCTTACCAGTGTTGCTGGATTAGCTGATCAGGTACCAGTTACTACCACAAATTTTGTATGGGTAAAAAAGGTTTTCAGTAGTGACATAATGGCTTTATTATTTATTTGAATTTTTGAGCCAGTGAAGGAGAACTGAGCTATTAGTGGAGCTGACATCTTTAGAGGAGAGGTTTGTAGCTGGGCAGGGGGTGGAGGAGATGGGAAATCTTCTAGAGGAGGGTCTTTACTGCTCTCTAACCTGTGCAAAACTACCCATGAAGCTCAACAACTGGAAAATGCACTGTGCAAAGAGCAAAAGTTACATTAGTGACTCAGAGGAATTTAAGGCCTACTTTATCACAAGCAGCTCCCATGGCACTGAACGCTGAGAACGTTTGCTAAATGCCTTGCTGTTTGAGAAACACTTTTCCCCTTCAGGAAAGAGTAAATTCCATGGACTGCCTCCAAGATCTTAATCTGTCATTCCTTAACTGTGAAAGGTATTTTATTATTGTAAGGCAGTTGAACAAAAAGGCAGTGATAGGCAAGGGTCAGCAAGAATTAATTTTTTGTAATGTTTCCTAGAACATTAACAGATTTGGCCTATCAGGGCTACTGAGAGATGCTCCAAAAAAATGTAACAGGTTTACCCGAGTCTTAAACTACATCACTCAGAACAAGAATACAAAAATGTCTAGCACCCTAATATAACACTAATGTGTAATTTTTAAGGCATCACTACAATGTGATAAGCTATGATTGTAAATGCTAAATTAAAAAAAGAAGAAAAAATCTTAAAAAAAAATACAAGCTGGACAGCAAAGTAGATATGTACATTTCTTCTAACTATATTTAATTCCCACAGCTGTCAAAAAATAACTCGAGGACAAAACTAATATGGGAAATATGCACACGATATTTTACAGGTATAGCTTAAAAGCTAAACTTTGAAACTCATTCTTTAAAGTTCTCTTAATTCATACTTCTTCAGTAAATATAAATCGTCCTCCCATTTTTGTAAATGGTATTTAAAATGACCCCTTATTTATCAACACAGGCTGTGCTATGAGTAAGGCACACTTTGTGACTGCAACCATGTTTTTTCTTTAAACCAGGTTGAACTCCCTCAGATTTAATTGCAGGATTGTGTCTTTGACAGCAGCAAAGACGAAACGAATATTTTCTGTGTCTGTGGCACAAGTGAAGTGAGAATAGATTACTTTCTCCTTGTCTGGATTCTGATCCTGATACAGCTTCAAAATGAAGTTTCTGGCAGCTTTGACATCTTGTTTAGGTCCTAGTCAAAAGCACAATTATTAGTTTTGAACAGTTAAAAGCTATGGGTCAAGGAAGAAACATATACACAGTATCTTAACAGGTTAATTTAATACTTAAATGTCAAGTTGTCATAAAGGCATACTCCCTTGTTGGCTTTTTCTCATATGTTAGTGGAGCAAAAGCTCTTCCAGCACTGCTTTCTAAAATGCGTGGAGTATGCTTTTTTTCAATGGTAAACCTTACAGGTCAAAGTAATTTTTTTATAAAAACCTATGCAACTGAAATTACATCACATCTGTGATTATTTTCATCATTCTTCTGGCAACTTTAAGTATCAGTAACAGTTTTTAAGGAAAGTTATTCAGGCTGCTTTTTAACTTTGGACTTTTATATACATAACAAGTTATAACAGTGAATGCAAAACTATACTATGGGTTTTTCCTGTATAAACATTGGATTAATAGTTGTATTCCCCGAGTTCCCCTCATACCTTGTCTCTTGAGATCACAGATGAAAAAGGTGCTTATTTTCATAAATAGTGAATAGATAAATACCACACTAATGGTAACAGAATGGCTGCAAGAAAACTCTTAAGACTCTGTCCACAATGCTCCAGTGAAAAAAAGCAAAGTTACAGTAAAACTGAGTAACTTAAGTAGAAAAGCAGAGATATCAAATATATTGCATAATTCCATTTTCTGTGTTCAATTTAATGAGGAAAAACTAAACAGTTTAAATATGATTTTTAGCTTTGTGATGATACTGTGGGATAAATGCTTACCTGTGTATTCTGGAAAGTAACTAACTAGATGGGAATACATTATTTTCTCTTCTAGAAGATCAATTTTATTTAAAAACAAAATGACTGAAGAATTCATAAACCATGGATATGTAATGATAGTTTTAAATAAGGCCTTGCTTTCTTCCATTCGATTCTACAACAACAAAAATTAGTACGAAGTTACACTCTCTTAACAGTAGCATACACAAATCACATCAGCCAGAGATCATAAAGGGTTTTTTTGAAAGCTGTTTAAAATATATTACTTAAGTGCAATTGCAATCCACTGGTTGATCATTACTCATCATATTCTATATCCTTTTATTCACTGGGCTTTGGATCACCACTAAGAATGGCATGATGGCATGGGAAATTAAGGTAAGCCTTAATAATAGAAATAATTTGAATTTTTGTATGAGTTAATGAGCAGCCATGGACTGCTGCTCTATGAAAGCCTCTTCTGACCTCACAGTGAGAGATGAAGCAGAGTGTATCAGGTCAAATATCTGATATTAACATACTGTAGCATAGTTAAAGGACAAGAGCATATGCACTCATCTATACTATTAATAAAGTCTGTCCATTTCAAGAGAGATCTAAGGAACACCACATTCAGAGCTTGCTGTTTGGGATTCCTGGAGATAAGCTTGTGATGGCAATCAGTTATTTATTTTCTAATGTCCAAAGTGATCATAACAAAATGTTCAAGATAGTGAAAGGAAAAAGCAAATTACAGTTAATTGAAGTTGTTTATGCATCAAAAGATGACAGAAAACTTTGAAAACTCTATCTCAGCTACAACGGATGTTGTGATACTGTGGCAAGTGAAGTAAGGTATGCTTTTCACAGTTCAAACAGACCTTGAGAAAGTGATCTGGAAGGGCTTTGGGACTTTAGAGTCCAAATGGTATTAAGTGTTTTTGAGGATGTAAAGCAACTACTACCAAAAGCAATGCAGTTCCCCTAATATGCTTTCCCATAATTGTCTACTGTTTTCTTTTTTGCATCCTTCTCTACAATATCTGGCTGCTGATGACAGCACTCTAGAACATATGGAAGAACTCAAATTATGTTTTCTAACATTGGGAAGGAGGAAAATTTAAAGTTATTTTGCTTTAATTTTCCTTAATTGATGCACAGGTTAATTCTGAAACATTGGATACTTGAAAAACAAACGAAGAACCTAATTACAGATGACTGAGGTAGTTTTACTTGCTTAGAGATATTGCTGATACTCTAATTCTCAAACAACTGACATGGCTTAAGTGATTTAAAACATTTTTAAACCATCTTTTGTCTTTAAAGGTAGAGTTCACTTTTACAGGCTTGCTGCTAATTTAATACAACTTCAGGACTGCTTGATCAGCTTAATGTAATTCTAGTGTTTACAAATGCTTTTATGAAGACATGTGAATGCTGTCTTTCTTGAAAAGCACACATCTTTTTCTGTACCTTCTGTATCCCACTCCTTACCTCATTGTCACATTCTGCCAAAACTTGATCATATTCACTTAATGCAACTAAGAAAATGATGGAAGTAACACTTTCAAAACAATGGATCCACTTCCTTCTTTCTGACCTTTGGCCACCTACATCCACCATCCTGTTAAACAGAAATACAGTCACCATATTAGTAATTTTTATGAGATAGTTTTAAGTATATGCAAAGGCCTTATAATAGATAGCCTGAGATAAGCTTGAACTGTTGAAAGTATATCTTAACATTGTATGTTCTATTAAATATTTAAACATGACTCGTTTGCTGTAGTGCTACAACTTTCACTGTTCTTCAGTGTCGTTGTGGGTTAATCCCAGTGGGCAGCTGAGCACGACACAGCCGCTTGCTCGCTATCGCCCCACACCGTGGGTGAACAGAGCGAAAGGAAAGAAAGAAAATTTGGGAGTCGAGATTTTAAAAAAATATGTAATTGCTTAATTAGTGAAGGATAAGTGTAGTAAGTAAAAGATAAGTGGAAGAAGGGATAAAGAAGACAAGGGATGCAAAAGCAGTAACTCACCACCTCCAATGCGTAGACCAATGCTCAACCAGTTCCCAAGAAGAGATAACCAACCTGCCTGAAGCCTCTCTTTTCACTTTATCACTAAGCAAGATGTTATATGGTGTGAAATATCTCTCTGGTTAGTTCAGGTCATCTGCCTGTTTGTGTCCCCTCCCAACCTCTTGTGCACCCTCAACACATTCACTGTAGGGCAGACAAACAGATAAGGCCTTGGCGCTGTGCAAACCCTGTTCAGCAACAGCTAAAACACTGGTATGTTATTGGTACTGTTTTGGTTACAAATCTGAAACACAACAGCATATCAGCTGCTAAGAAGAAAATTAACTTTATCCTCGCCAGGCCCAGTGCAAGTGTACAAGCCACTCGAGGCACAATACAAAATATAGTGCTTTCCTTTTTTCTGTGTTGGTAGAAGTTTTGGTGAAGGCAGATGTGAACATATTCAATTTTGTTTCCCTACACACTCAAAAATCTCACAAATATCTTAGTTCCACATCAAATTCATATGGTTTTGCAGGCAGTTAATAAGTCCCTCACATTTTACCCAGGTTAGTGTTCCCTGCAAAATTCTATTTTCCAGGAAAACAAACACACAACAAAATCGCAGTTAGGCTGGTTTGATCATGTGTTATCAGAGTGGATTCTCATTCTGTGTTGTAAGTGCAGGCAGGTATTTGTTCATAAAGCAATGGGTGGTTCAGTAGAAGAACATCTATAATCATGCTACTGAGAATTCTGCTATTTTGAAATTTAAAAAAAAAAACCTTCCCTTAGAAAATCAGTAACCCCACCTGCAATAGCTTGCCTAGTAACAGACAAGATAATTTTAAGGTGCTTCTTTCTTTCAGAAAAGTGCAGACTTTCTTTCAACTTTGTAAGTATGTTTATTTCTCTCAATTCCACTGAAAATGTTCCCTTTTTTTTTTTTTTTTATATTATATGGCAGGAAGAATAGAAGTATCTACTGTTGTGACTGTCCACTTTTTTTTTCTTCCTCCCTCCCTCAGTGTCTCTAGTTCCCTTCCCTAACTTTATTTAATTGAAAGCTGTAAACCCACTTGAGGGCTTTGGCATATCTATTAGGGCCCTCTCTTCCAAACATTTCAAGTCAGGAGGCAGAACTTGTTGGCTCTAAATTAAATAAACTACATTCTGATACAAGCACTCATATTACTACAAATACCTTGCTTCTGCTTCCCCCCATTCAGGGCTTTTAATTAAACTAATCGTTCAGAATACACAGTCATTTGGCTGCTTGAATTGAAAAGATTTTTTCATGTAATATACATTTCAAAAGGAATGTTTTGAAACAGCACTCAAGATACTGTATTAACTTTGGAATACAAAGGGCTGGAAACACAACACTGAATGCAAAAGCTTAAAAGACCTTAGAAGTAAAGTTGCAGCAACTACTTTCATAATTGTGTACTGAATCATTTAACAGGCAGTCTTACCTAAATATAATATTTTCTAAATCAAAAAGATATTCGATAATTCCTGTAGTTGGCACTCGAACTCTAAGAATATCTTGCTGAGTTGGCACAAATGAGGGCACAGCAATACGATCAAGGTCAGTAAGATAACTGAAAAGTTAAATATATAACAGAAACAAGATTAATGCACTATCATAAATTAATGACACAGATTCAAAGCCAAAGTACTAACCAGCAATCACAGAACTGTTCCCTCAAAAGCAGCTACAGAAATTCAGTTGTGCATGGCCTTAGTGCAATTGTTGCTGGCATAAAACTATAAACCAGTTTCCTTTAAATGAGACCTGCATATACATTTCAGATAGAATAATACCAGACAAAAGAGATGATGCCTGAATGTTCTATAGGCAATCAGCCCACAACCAAAATGATGATTTTTATTTGAATGATCTTTGCTATTACCCCAAAATAAACATCAGAATTAAGATTTGAAAATATAAATATCAATCCTAGCAATGATGTTTAGCAACAGTACTCTAACACCTATCACTTCATCCATGATGCTGATATTGTACACAAATGTGAAAGGTTGCTTGACAGAATTCAGAAAAATAATTAATAGAAAACACTGCAAACACGAATACTTCAAACATGTATTTTTAATATAAAAGATGATGTATTTAGTTTCTTGTCTGACCATGCAGTAATTCTTAACTTTACCCTCTTCAGTCCCACACAGCTCTTGAGCTTTTCATGGCTGGGATTAAATTCTAGGATGAAATTCCTGTGCCTCAATAAATGAACTGTATGCGAGTAAGACACAAAGAACCGACGCCTGGTATTCCTCTCTGCAACTTGTCTTCCCACCGCTAGAAGGCAACATGCGATCATCCAAAATCCTATCCAGGCATACAAAAAGTGTAAGGTGTATTCCAAATCATAAACATGGCTGTAGCACAAACCTTCCTTCATTTAAGCCCTAATTCCCCCTTTTCCTTTGCTGGAAAAGGGAGGGTGTCGAAGGTATTCTTCCCTTGCTGCCCAAACATCCCTCACATTTGGGCTCCAAAATAAAAACATACTTAAAGTTATCCCTTACTCAGAAAAGATTTCTCTTAAGAATAAGAAAATCCTCTCCAGCCATGTAGCAAATTGTTATTGAGATCTCAATTGTAATTAACAGTAAAAGGAAGATTTAATAAAATTTAAATGTGGTTGATTTCTTAGAAATGAGGCTACAGCAAACCATTAAGTGGCAGCCTTCTTCTCCAGTGTATGACTATTTAAGAACAAGACAGGCAAACATCTGTCAAGAATGATGATGCTTAACACAGAGGAACAGATTGCCTGTGTGTAACCACTCTTCAGTTAAAGTTTATTGTAAATGCTTAATCTAAATGTTCCTTGTTGAAATTTAACCCTGTCACTTCTCAACCTTGGCAGAAACAGAAATGTAAGGTTTTTGTTCTCATGAAACAATCATTTTTTCACAATTAAATTCTTTGAAAACTGGGGGAAAGACTTATCTTCCTACTTATATCCTAAACCTTTCATGTAACTCAACTGTCTGACCTGCCTGCTTGTTGTCAGTATATTTTGTACAGCTGATTTTCATTATTTCCTCCAAGGGAAACTCAGTTATGTACCATCTGTGTTGACCTCAGAACTGGGAGGGATGATGGTTCCAGCATGTTCAGAAAGCCTAAAATTAGTTTGTTTCATCACTTCAGGTTAAAATTTGTTGTGTACTACAGGCTAACAGAGAAACAGGTATAACCAATAAAATCAGAGTGTACCTATCTGTTCATTATGAGCCAGCAGTGTGCCCAGGTGGCCAAGAAGGCCAACAGCATCCTGGATTTTATCAGAAACAGTGTGGCCAGTAGGACCAGGGAAGTGATCATCCCCCTGTACTCAGCACTACTGAGGCCACACCTCAAGCACTATGCTCACTTTTCGGTCCCTCACTACAAGTAAGTAATTGAGGTGCTGGAGTGTGTCCAAAAAAGGGCAACAAAGCTGGTGAAGGGTCTAGAACACGAGCCATGAGGAGCAGCTGAGGGAACTTGGACTATTTAGTCTGGAGAAAAGGAGGCTGAGGGGAGACCTTATCACTGTCTACAGCTACCTGAAGGGAGGTTGTAGCAAGGTGAGTGTTGATGTTTTCTGCCAAGTAACAAGTGATAGGATGAGAGGAAACGGCCTCAAGTTGTGCCAGGAGAAGTTTAGTTTGGATATTAGGAAAAATTTCTTCACCAAAAGGGTAGTCAAGCATGGGAACAGGCTGCCCAGGAAAGTGGTTGAGTCACCATCCCTGGAGGTATTTAAAAGATGTGTAGATATGGTGCTTAGGAACATGGTTTAGTAGTGGACTTGGCAGTGTTAGGTTGACTTCATTAAGTCTGGCTTGTCCTTTAATTATGCAGTGTACTTACTACTTAGCAGAGTCTGAGAGCTGGTACTCCCTCCTTCTGTCGTAGCATTCTTGAATTCCAGGGTCTTCCCAGAGCTTCTTGATTGCTTCCACTTGTTTTCTTTCCAGCACTGTCACTTTATCTACTTTCACTCCTTTGATCATCTGAGCACTCTCCTAATCAATTAAATGATTACACTATTGTGAGAAAGGATTACTGTTGGCATGCAGTACACACTCTCCCCTTTATTTCACTCTTCCTGTCAATGAGACTAGGCACCAGAAAGGAACCTAGGAGAAAATAAGCAGTTTTAAACCTTGAATGCATTTAATTTTTCAAGTTAAATGACTGCTACTGAATGTTTTAATCAAGTTAGTCTAGCTTACTGTCATCCAGGTGTGATTTTTCTTAAGAGAGGACCTTGACAAAGGTCATAATGACCTCTAAACCTACTATTTTTAAACTCAACTGAATTTTAATACCAATTTATAAGAGTGTAATGTTTCTACAATTCTAAATACTTTCTTTAGTACAGATACTTTTGATTTGTTTGTTGGTTTGGTTTGTTTCAGGACAAACCAGAGGCTGACCTAGCATAGTCATAAAGCAGGCATCAAATTCCTACAGGCTATCTTCTGGTTCATGCCTACCTCAGTGAGATACAGCCGAGGTACCGCTCTATGGAAAGAAATATTTTTTCTTCGCTCTCTGTTGTTAAGTGTAAGAGGTATTGCAAAGACAAATGTAAGTTTTGCTTTTAAGGGATAGAAAAGATTTTATCATTCTGCAGCAAGTGGTGCAGCTGATTTGCTTGAGGGATGGAGCGCCATCCAGAGGGACCTTGGCAGGCTTGAGAGGTGGAGCCTGTGCTAACCTCATGAAGTTCAACAAGGCCACATGCAAGGTCCTGCACCTGGGTCGGGGCAATCCCAAACATAAATACAGGCTGGGTGATGAGCAGACTAAGAGCAGCTCTGTGGAGAAGGACTTGGGGGTACTAATGGGTGAAAAGCTGGAGGTGAGCCAGCACGGCGCACTTAGAGCCCAGAAGGCCAAACCATATCCTAGGCTGCATCAAAAGCAGCGTGGCCAGAAGGTCAAGGGAGGTGACTCTGTCCCTTTACTTTGCTCTCATCAAGTCTCCACCTGGAGTACTGTGTCCAACTCCAAGGTCTCCAGAACAGGAAAGACATGGACCTGTTAGAGCGAGTCCAGAGGAGGGATGGAACACTTCTTCTGTGAAAAAAGGCTGAGAGAATTGGTTGCTGAGCCTGGAGAAGAGAAAGCTCCAGGGAGACCTTACTGTGGTCTTTCAATACTTAAAGGGGGCCTATAAGAAAGACAGAGAAAGACTTTTTAGCAGGGCCTGTAGTGAAAGGACAAGGGGCAATGATTTTAAACTGAAAGGGGGTAGATTTAGCTTGGACATAAGGGATATTTTTTTTTATGTTGAGGCTTCATTCCATGTAAAAACTTTGCCTGTGTCTGAGAAGACTTCATGTAATTGCATCTGCAAAATCAGCTTTGGTTTACATCTGCAAACCTCAGTCCCCTTATGTGGGCAACTGCCATGAGACATTAGGAAAAATCCTTTTTCTGAAAATAATTCAGATTAGTCTTTCATTTCATAGTATATAACAGAGTTCAACACTGACAGCTAGTCTAAAGCTCGTAACTGGAAGAAAAAAATTCCTAGAATGAGTGAAAAATTACTTAAAGCACCAAGTCATTTTAATATCATTCCATGGGTATGTCTTCCTTTTCCTCATTAAACAGGCACATTACTAATAAAAATGCCTTTGGTATGAATCATGGGTGGATAACAAGACATTAAAGCAAGATACAGAAAATTTCAGTTTCTTTAAAATGCAGTTTTCAGGATAAACGAATAATGAGAAATCTTAGAAGACTGTAAAATAACCCAGCCAGGATCTGATGGAGAAGAGGATTAAACTTGAAACACACTCTAAGTTGATGTCCTTAGAAGTGGCAGAAAGTCATTCAAACTAGGCAGTAGGAGAGTCCTGTGTTTTTTATTCTGGGAAATATCAGCATTTTAACTAAAAGGCAGGTGCCATAGGGTCTTGTCTGAGTATGCTCACGTGTGTGTGAGTGTGTGTGACAATTTATTGCTAACAGGAAACATTCATCATAAGTAACAACCAGAGCAAAGCCAGCTATTTCAGCCTCTGACTAGTGTAAAGACTGAAGTAAATTATTTTTCTACAAAATTGTGTTGACATGATAAAACTTATCAATATAAAATAGAAATATAATTGGAAATGGACTGTTTGTTTTACATTTAGTTTTAAGTAATATTGATTGTCAAACATTGATATTAGCTATAGCCTAGTTGCAGATATTCTGTACTGTATTCATTGTCAACACAAATATTAATTGCAACTAAACTGAAAATTTGCAAGCCACAGCAAAATTAAGTAAGCCCCCAAACTCTATGCACAGCTTTTTGAGTACATAATAAGAACCGATTCTGCTAATGTGGACTTTCTTTTTTTAAAAAAATTGTTGTATCTAATCCACTGAAGGATTTTTGGTGATTATTGTAAATAAGTGGGCTTTGAATCTGTCACAAACTGTGAAAGCTAAATAAATTTTCTAACCAGATATATCTCTTTAGGCTAGTTTGATATCTGATAAAATATTTAAGTGTACTTTTTTCCCCTCTGGTTATAAAAGGTACCTGAATGATAAAAGAAGCCCCACAAGCCTTAAAGGGCTTTTATTATGATGCTATAGAATCCCACCTCTCTGAATTCTAGAAAAAGGTTATTAAATCTTGTCAACACTTAGCACTAATATAAATTTAAATTTTAACAAATATTTTACAAATATGCTTTTAGCATAGCATTAGAGTAGTTTAACTGTAATGACCCTTTATAATGGGATTTTGGCAACATGCGGATCTCAGTGTTTCAAGCAGGTATGGTCATATTGTAAAATCTTCCTCTGCAACTCAGAAGAACATAAGAAATTTAGTTTTCATTTCCTTCAATGAAAGAGTGGAATTTTACAGAATTCTCACTTACTGCTAAGAAGTTAGCCCCAGAGAAATAATCACAGAATCATAGAACGTTGTGAGTTGGAAGGGACCCACAAGGATCATCAAGTCCAACTCCTGCCCTAGCACAGGACAATCCCAAGATTCAGACCATGTGTCTGAGGGCACATGTTGGCCAAATGCCTCTGGAATATTGTTGGGCTTGGTGCCATGACTGCCTCCCTGGGGAGCCTGTTCCAGTGCTCCACCACCCTCTGGGTGAAGAACCTTTTCCTAATGTCCAACCTAACCCTCCCCTGGCACATCTTCCTGCCATTTCCCCTGATTCTATCAATGGTCACCAGAGAGAAGAGGTCAGCGCCTGCCCCTCCTCTTCCCCTTGTGAGGAAGTTCTAGATCACAATGTGGTCTCCTCTCAGTCTCGTCTTCTCCAGGCTGAACAAACCAAGAGACTTCAGTGTCTCCTCACATGGCTTCCCCTCTAAACTCTTTACCAATTTAGTGGCCCTGCTCTGGACACTCTCCAGGAGCTTTATATCTTTTTTATACTGGAGGTGAGGCCACACCAGTGCCCAGTACAGCGGGACCATCACCTCCCTCGACCAGCTCACCATGCTGTGCTGGATGCACCATGGGACACGGTTGCCCCTCTTGGCTGCCAGGACACACTGTTGGCTCATGTTTGACTTGACATCAGCCAGAACCCCCAGGTCCCTCTCTGCAGGGCTGCTCTCCAGCCTCTTCTTCCCCAGTCTGTGCGTGTGTCCAGGGTTGCCCTGTCCCAGGTGCAAAATCCGGCACTTGCCCTTGTTAAAATTCATTCAGTTAGTGATCGCCCAGCTCTTGAGTTTATCTAGATCCCTCTGCAGGGTCCCTCTGCTCTCAAAATTATCCACACAAGCAGTAGGTGCTTTACAGAGAGAACAGAAAGGGCTCACTAACATGAGAAGAAAACAAAACAAAACAAATCTACAATCATTACAGACCGAACCAAGGAACAAAGAGGTGAAATGCAAAACAGCACAAGCATATGTTAACAAAGTCAGTTAGTGGCATAATTTTTTCAAAATTAAATACAAGCAACAAATAAGTTCCAGAATTCACTCCTAATTAAAATATGTATAGCACATTATACTCTTTCTAAACACAGTATAAGCAGGAACAGCAAAAGTTACATTAAAAATAATGTAACTTATTAATATTCAAAATCCCTATTCTGAAGTTACCTTACTTAAAGCTAATTTTTTTTTTAAGCAGACATCGGATTCTCGATGACATGGGGTAGGTAGGGAAAAGAATACAGATGGTAAAATAAGGTTAAGTGATTTTAAATATAACAAAAGTAGGAGAATATACTTGTTCCATTAAAAACAAACAAACAAACAAACAAAAAACCCCTCACAACTTCACACCACAAAACAAAACCAAAAAACAAACCTTAGGATCCTGGAAAGAAAACGGATCGTATATAACAAAGAGAGTGGGAAAATTGTTTGGGAAATACATTAAAAATCTTTGTCTAAGCTGCTTAGAATACTAAAAATCCATTAGTCTCTTAACAATCTATTAAATTATTCTCCACTGGAAATCAAACTTAATTCTGCAATTAAAGGGCAACTGGTAGTGTATAACAAGCAATGCTTCAAAGTTCAATTGTTAATCTATTTTCATCAAAAAGATATACTTGAAAGAAACAAAGTCATCAGGTGGGGTCTCAAATATGCCTTTTTTACCTCACACAGTAATACCACCGGGTACAAGCAGGTTTCTCATCTTTTGTGAAAGTGCCAAGATGCACAAATACCACCTGAATATGTGTAACATTAAATACAACTTGCAGTAAAGACAAATCTTTGACAAACAAGAAACAAAAATCCTAGCCTAAACAAAATCAATATACACAAATCCATGGGCCCCAATGGGATGCACCCACAAGAGCTGAAGGAGCTGGTGGACTTGACTGCTAAACCACTCTCTATCATCTTTGAAAGGTCCTGGACAATGGGAGAGGTGACTAAAGACTGGAGGATAGCCAGTGTCACTCCAATCTTCAAAAAGGGCAAGAAGGAGGATCCAGGCAACTACAGGCCAGTCAGCCTCACCTCCATCCCTGGGAAGGTGATGGAAGAGCTCATTCTTGATCCCGTCTCTAAGCAATTGGAAGAAAATAAGGTTATCAGGAGTAATCAACATGGATTCACTAAGGGGAAATCATGCTTGACCAATGTGGTAGCCTTATATGATGTCATCACCAGCTGGGTAGATGAGGGGAAAGCAGTGGATGTTGTCTACCTTGATTTCAGCAAGGCTTTTGATATTGTCCCCCACAACATCCTTGTAGCAAAGCTTAGAAGGTATGGGATAGATGAGTGGATGGTGAGGTGGATTGAGAACTGTCTGACTGCCAGAGCTCAGAAGGTTGGAATCAGTGGCACAGAATCTAGCTGGTGGGAGGCCTGTAACTAATGGTGTTCCCCAGGGGTTGGTACTGGGTCCAGTCTTGTTTAACATCTTCATCAATGACCTGGGTGTATGGACAGAGTCCACCCTCAGCAAGTTTGCTGATAATACAAAGTTGGGAGGAGTGGCTGGCACACCAGAAGGCTGTGCTGCCATTCAACGAGACCTGGACACACTGGAGAGCTGGGTGGAAAGGAACCTGATGAGGTTCAACAAGAGCAAGTGCAGAGTCCTTCACCTGGGGAGGAATAACCACATGCACCAGTACAGGTTAAGGGTTAACCTGCTGGAGAGGAGCTCTGTGGAAAAGGACCTGGGTGTGCTGGTGGACAGCAGGCTGACCATGAGCCAGCAATGTGTTCGTGTGGCCAGGAAGGCAACAGTATCCTGGGGTGCATTAAAGAGTGTGGCCAGCAGGTTGAGGGAGGTTCTCCTCCCCCTCTACTCTGCCCTGGTGAGGCCACATCTGGAATACTGCGTCCAGTTCTGGGCTCCCAAGTTCAAGAGGGACAGGGACCTTCTAGAGAGAGTCCAGCGGAGGGCCGCAAAGATGATCAGGGGCCTGGAGAATCTCCAGTATGAAGAAAAGCTGAGAGAGCTCAGAGTCTTCAGCCTGGAGAAGAGAAGACTGAGAGGGAATCTTATCAATGTCTATAAATATTGGTGCTTTAAGAGCCAAAGCTGCAGGCGGCTTCAGCCTTGAGCAATTAATTCCTGACCTCAAGTGAAGATAAAATGAAAATAAACCAAAACGGACTAACAACCAAGAATTTGTGTGATGTAATTAGTAACCAGTCAGAAGTAAAAGAATGGCTCCTGGACAAGTGGAATTATCCAACCATGTCTATTGTTTAGGGGCGTGCTCGCCGCGTGCTGATAAGTGGTAACAAATCAAAAGTGAAAGAATGACACGTGCTTGAGGCATGGAGAGGAAAAAAGGATGTATAAGCAGTGCAAAGATTCAATAAAGTGCTGATGCCTGATGCTTGAACACATCTCAGTGTTGGTCATTTCATCCACCACACATAAATACCTGAAATGTGGGGGTTAAGTAGATGGGGCTGGGCTCTTTTCAGTAGTACCCAGTGACAGGACAAGGGGCAATGGGCAAAAACTGGAACACCAAAGGTTCCACACAAATTTAAGGGAAAACTTCTTTACAGTGAGGGTGACAGAGCACTGGAACAGGCTGCCCAGAGAGGCTGTGGGGGCTCCAACTCTGGAGATGTTCAAAACCCGCCTGGACACTTTCCTGTGCAACCCGCTGTAGGGAACTTGCTTTGGGAGGGGGATTTGACTCGATGGTCTCCTGAGGTCCCTTCCAACCCCTACGATTCTGTGATTCTGTGAAATGAATAACACCACAAGCAACAACTGTAAATTTTTTAGCTATATGAATAAATTTTATCTACAGATGTTATATGCAATGCATAGAACCGATTATTTCAGCAAAGCTTTTTTTTGGAGGGTCTGAATCTCCACAGTTGGAAAAAAAAAAATATTTTATTTGATACCTTGCAGCTCTGTCCTATTTCTTAGGAAACTAAATGTTAAATAGAACCCCAAAATGGCTCTATGTGTTATCTTATGAAGCTGTTTGTATTTATAAGGTTTGAATTTTTATGCACATTTATTTCTTCACCCATAACCTAGGTTATTACTCTTTTGAAAAGCTTTCTGAGAAGAGCAGTCTGTTTTGAAGCACTAACTACCAAAAGCGTTTCCTAAATGCCCAGTGGTAAAGACATGAATCATTCTTTTAAAAGTGCTGTGAAAACTAAGGAAGCTCCTATTTTTCTAAGCATGTCTATCTTCTGGCCTTAGACTTCACTTTCACACCCCAGGTCCTTCCTCATCTGGCTGGACAAAACAGACTACAAAATGCTCCAGTAAAAGTCATACTTGGAAACCACAGCAGGTTCTTCACAGCAAACAGAAAATCACAGGAAGGAACACAAAGTGGTTATTCAGTATTGGGAGGTTAAAAGAACAGCAAGTTAAGGGTATACACTGCTTGAGAAAGACATTATTTCTCAAGAGATACTTAGCGACAGCAGGAGTTTAAGTTTTCATACTATGTGAATAGGAAGTTTGTGAGTATCACTGAACATGTTTTACATCTGTAACCATTTTCACTTTTACAATGCCATTGAAATTCAGGTTATATCTCACTACAGAATATGCAGAAATATGCAATTAAATACTTGCTTCCTCTTCATACTATTGTTAGGCCCATAAATTGAACTTCTGAAGAGTATAATGTAATATATTTTCAAAGTCATTGTGTTTTATTAAAACCATGTTTGCATTCATTATCATCTTATCTTTTGAAATAGTCTCACCATCTAATTTGACATAGTGACTAGAGTGAGTTTGTTTCTAAAGAAACAAAAAGAGAATGCATTAAACAAGGGGGGAAATACCCACAAAACCCCCTAAGATTCTATAATCCACTACAATGGCAATAGGAAGCTGCTATGCCTCGGCCATGTGTAATTTTAGTAGAAGTTACTGATTAACAATTAATAGTCAGTTTTACCGAGAAGTTAAATCAATTTCATTTCTGTTGGCTTGTTGTTGCTGTTGTTGAAAATTCTTTGAATAGGAAAGAAATGCAAGCTCAAACACAGACCCAGATGCTTAAGTCAATCTCCTCTTGGTACCAGCAAGGCTACAAAGATTTGCTGAATTACAAGCACTGCATATTGCTTCCCTGGTTGAAGTATAGTATTTTTCATATCTCAACCTCTACTCCTGAGGTAAAGTACACACTATGAGACTTCTAAAAGTAGCTACACAATTACCTGTGATTTCTTTGTTTACATATTTTGGGTACAGGAGGAACTGAATATGAACAAACTGACCCTGAAACTATGGAAGAGGAAGTTAACAACTGGCTGAGCTGTACATAAAATGTATACACTGGTGCTATTGCTGGTATCTCCTTACCACCATCTGAGAAAGAGACAAAAGTTAAGTATATGAGGGTTGGTTTCAACTTCAAAGTGAAAGAACATTTTGGAAGAGGAAAATTAAGGAAGGTGAAAAGAGCAGTGGAACTAAATGACTCGAGCATTTAGAGTTAGTACATTATATTTTAAAGATAAAATCACCTATTTTGCAGTCTCTTAGTTATTCATCTCTTATTCAGCTTTAATAGTGCATTGTTCTATGGCTATGAAAAGGTACCCAGTCATAGTCTGGATAACTGGATAGGAACAGCAGATTAAATTGAAGAATAATTTTTTGCAAACTAAAATAATTAATTGATACCATCTGGTTTTGCATCAACCACCTACCATAAGCTTTGCTTGTATCTTTCTTACTGAACCTATTCTGTCTGACACCTAGGCTGCAGTAAATTTTTTCTCTAAGTTTTCTATCATTATTAGTCCCCCCATCTATTATAACAGTAGGAACAGTAAACAGTACAGCAGTTAGCAGTAAGCAAAACAAGATTAAACAGTGCAACTGTAAACATACCAGACCAAACCACCACCCAGATTGTAATTGGCAACACAAAATTCTGCAAAGAACTGATTGAAAACAAGACCTCACAGTAAGGGCTAATATAAAATTTAAAGGATTATCCTTAAAAAAACCTGTAAGAGAATAACAAGATGTTTGTTTTCCTCTTCACAAAATTAAACATTTTTCAGTTAATGTCTATATATTTGCCCTTTGTTTGGCATATGAGAGTGCATCCATGTCTGTGTAAATGTTGGTCAACTTCAAACACAAAAGAGTTGTTTCTGCAGCACTACATACACATGGAATAAAAGTAAGCATATATCCATAGAAATACACAACTATATATATAAATGCACAGGTACAAATATAAATACACATGTATACTTACATGTAATTTATGGCTTCCAAATCTCATTTTCCAACATTTCTAGTTTACAGGGGGAAGGGAGAAACAAAAACTTACAGTATAACATCCCCAGATATAAAAAAGTGACTTCATTTATTGGTTCATTTTTCCAGACAGTAGACAGATAATTGTTTGGCACACTGCAAAAATATTTGGGTCACAGCTTGATTTAATGATTGCCATTTGAAATAATGTGTTTAACATTTTATGATTTCTTATTTGTTTTCTGTCTTCCCTGGTTAGGTCAAAATGGTAATGATAAGCCCTGGAAGAGAGTGTACAAAGCAGTTCACATTACTGGAGATTTTTAAGAACAAGTTATATGAATATCAAGACTTAAATCAATGGAGTTGATGTTGCTATGGAGGGAGATGTAGATAAATGAACTCTTGAGGCTCAAAATAAATAAGAAAAAAATACTTCCCTTCTCTTTAGAGATTGTTCTTACTTTTTTTTTTTTTTTTTCAAATGGAATATTAGCTAGTAATTGTTTTTATTCAGATCTTCAAATGTGATATTTTCTGATTGATCAAAACAAGAAATTAAAGTCTCACACTATTTCTTTAACTTGGGATCATTGGAATTTGAGGGGTTAAGAAGGCCATGTCTTTTTTATTTTTTATGTCCCATCTTTGGGTTGTGCTACCAGTGTTCTTGGAAGTATGTTAAGGGTACACAGGTAAAAATAAAACCTTTTTAGAGGTAAGACTAAATATGAACAAGTAAGTATGAACATCAGAACAACACATATCCTAGTTTTGTTTTGTTACTTTGTTTAAAAAATCACTAAAAGAAGCTTAAGCCTCTTGTCATCTTTCTAGGAAGTAAAACCAAGGAAATCTACTCTATATCCTAGCTATCTGCGAATGTTTGCCTGTGATTATTAATCACACTTTCATGCAGACAGACAGACATATATATATATAAATCAGCTGTGAGATTAGTCACTTTGCACTACTGTGGAATTGTCTCACAAACATATTAACAACTTGGGTAACCTTTCTGACACTACAAAGAGTCATGGAAACAAAATTTTTCATTTGCCTCTCTAAGAAAAAGAACAACCAAATACTCTCAATTATTTAATATTTTACTCAATGTATTGGTAATGAGCTGGGAATAACAATGTTTGTACTAAAAAAGATTTGCTTTAAAAATGTGTCTGGACTAACTAAACCATAGAGTAACTGGAAGCAACATACTCAAACAAGGTCAGAACTGGTTCTCAGCTACGACATATACAAGTCTGCGGCCAGTTCCGTTTAATATCTTTATCAATGATCTGGATGAGGTGACTGAGCACACCCTCAATAAGTCTGCAGTTGACACCAACTTGGCCAGGAGTGTTGATATGCTTGAGTGTAGGAAGGCTCTATAGAGGGATCTGGACAAGCTGGATTGACCAGCTGAGGCCAACTGTATGAGGTTCCACAAGGCTCAGTGCTCGGTTTTGCACTTGTGTCACAACAACCCCATGCAAGGCTACAGGCTTGGGGAAGAGTGGCTGGAAAGCTGCCTGGCAAAGAAGGACCTGGGGATGTTGGTCGACAGCCGACTGAATATGAGCTGGCAGTGTGTCCTGGTGGCCAAGAAGGCCAACATCATCCCAGCTTGTATGAAATAGCGTGTCCAGAGGACTAGGGAAGTGATTGTCCTGCTGTACTTGGCACTGGTGAGGCTGCACCTTGAGTGCTGTGTTCAGTTTCAGGCCTGTCATTACAAGAAAGACATTGAGGTGCTGGAGCACATCCACAGAAGGGCAACAAAGGTGGTGAAGGGTCTAGACAACAAGTCTTATGAGGAGTGGCTGAAGGAATTGGGGTTGTTTAGTCTGGAGAAAAGGAGGCTGAAGAGAGGTTGTAGTGAGGTGGGTGTTGATCTCTTCTCCCAGTTAACAAATGCTAGGACAACAGGAGATGGCCTCAAGTTGCACCAGGGGAGGTTTAGGTTGGATATTAGGAAAAATTTCTCCGCAGAAACGGTTGTCAAGCATTGAAACAGGCTGCCCAGAGAAGTGGTTGCGTCACTATCCCTGAAGGTAATTTAAAAGATGTGGCATTTAAAGATAGGGTTTAGTGGTGAACTTGGCAGTGTTAGGTTTCCTGTTGGACTCAATGATCTTAAGAGTCTTTTCCAACCTAAATGATTCTATGATTCTATATTGAATGAGAAATGCATTTGACAAATTCCATCCCTGTGTTTTCAGGGATGTGGGTGTACGTGGGGAAAATTTATCAGAAACATTAAATAAGGACTAATAGGCAATCTCTTAATAAAGCTATCAGCACATTGTAACTAACTTAAAAATTAATACAATGAATCACAAAACTTAAAATATACTGAGGGGTAGTTTGTTTGTTTTGGATAGGTTTTTTTCCTAAAAGCACACTTTGTTCACATGTCAGGTTTTTCTTCTGAAAGCATGCATACTTACCTAAGTCTGACTTCCTATCACAGATAACAACAGCAATCATTTCACTGCTCATGCTCATAATTTCAGCTTGATAAATAACTTCTTTATATAAGTTATTATATCTTTTTTTAATTCCTGTGTTAAGCAGCAGAACTGAAAGTAAGTTTTCTGCAGCAGCATGACAGTTCAGATGAACATTTAGCAAGGTAGTAACTTCTCTCTGCTGCTTGTGTTTCCCCTCATTGTATATATAAAAATGAGCTGTCTTTCTGTTAGAGCAATATACAAGAATAACATATTCAATCAGTTACCTAATTCTTTTTTGAAAAATAGTCGGATCAATATTCTTTGTTCCTAAATACAGCCCACCATATTTGTCCACGTAAAACCAAAATTGTTTAAATGAGCCTGTTTTATAAAATATTCCATGTCATTCAGTGCAACCTCCTTATTTATAACCCCAGAAATCTGAGCACTGATGTATCACCTAGATATCTGCACCATTCATTCAGGCTTTCATACACCCTACATACAGCCACCCCATTTCTCCTTTCTTTTAGTCAGCTAGTCTCTCTAATTCATTAAGTGGATTTATGGGATTGCTTATTGTGCTTCTTTATGGAGTTCGGTATGTAATTTATGGAGTATTTGAGTTTTTTAATCTTCTGCCAGGTTTCAGAAATAACACTTTGTATGCAATTCCTCATCCTGCCTTTAATGAATCTCAGTTCTGTTGGGTTTTCATAATCCAATGATCTGGTCAGCACTACATGCAATAGTACTGAAACAGCACAAAAAGGGTGTTTCCTGTCATTCACAAATGGCAAACACTGGCATTGCCAAGATACATTCTCCTTGAGTCAGGTTAGTTTTACCCTGCTGCTGCTGCTGTCTTGTTGCAATAGTGGAAAAGTGGAGATAACAAGTGGAAATCTTACTACACGTCAGTCAATTACATTTCAACCTTGCAGAATTGCTCAGTTTTCAAAAAATTATTCCCTCTTTGATACAGATGTGATCAGACATAGAGAAGTTACTAGATTATTGGAAAGAGACATGGAAAAAAGAAAGAAGTAATTTGATAATGCCATATTATTTCAAGAGCATGCAGCTTTTGAAAGAGAAAAAGTGTAAACTTCATTGAAAGGTCACAATATACCACACAATGTCATTGTATTTTCACATGTAGGTAATGCACTAATATTATCTATCAATATTTGAGGCGTTTGCTCCATCGTCTTTACCCTCACAAACTTCTCTGACATCCCCAGGTACTCTATTATTTGTTTTCCAATTACTCCCTTTCCAGTAATTTTGAGCAGACATTATGTCAAGATGACAGCTATTTGAGGAGCAGGTTCTATTCAGGAAAATTTGTCTATTTGTCTGTGATGCCAAAATCTGTAGTTTAATTCAATCACTTATACTAGATGATGATTTTTAAAAATCACTTCATGTCTGTATCCTGTTTTCACTAGTTATTAAGAAATAACTTTATCTTGTTTTCCTTCCTTTGCTGGTATAATTATGGCTTTCAGAAAATTAGAAAGGAAGGAAATTTTTAAAAGCAAACACATTCTGATATTCCTTATTCTTACTTTTCTTCTACTTGCACTGGAGCTACTAAATTCATCAGTTACAGAGATTTCAATCAGTGCTGTTTCAAATACTATTAAAAAAGAATAGCCTAGAACAACCATATATAGTAAGTAACGCAGTAACGTACCACTGTTAAGTCAGCTGGTATGATAAATTAATGAGATTACTTTTCTATCTGCGTTTTCCAGCAGTGCTTAAAAAAAGTGAATTAAACTGAATTTTCATCCCCTTCAAATAATACGCAAATATATATCCATAACTGAAATTGTCTCTTTTCCTGAATAAGTAATTCTCATTCTTTAACCCTGGAACACAGACTAGTTTGGGCTATGGAATTTAATCCAGCTAATCCTGTATATAGCTTCTGATTTACTCACAGCATATTATGAGAAATGGCAACCACGATTAGTGTGAAGATGTGAATTCATGTCTGTCACTGCTTGAAAGTTCTATCAGAGGAATAGCTCTAAGCACACAGAAGCTAACAAAATGTGCCTCTGGGTTCTGCTGTGATGCAGCATTCGTTACTTCTTCAGTGGTCAGGCACAAGCACAGACGCCTTGTATATCCTCTTCTGTCCAACACTTTCTTGCCACCTCCTTTTCCTACACCAATGTACTTGCAACAATTTTCTCTGTTACCCAGCCACCTTTATCACAAAATCTGCCAGAACCTAATTACAATTAAGATGTATCTCCTCTGTAACTTTGGCTAACACATGTCATGGGTTTAAAAGTTACAAGGGGTGAAGAAAGGCACATAGTGTGATCACAGAATACTTCTTGCTTAAGAAACCAGCCTTTATAATTACTAAATTTATTCCAGTCTTACAAAACAATAGAAAAGCCTTCCGAATTAGTCATAATACATTATAAAACAGTTCCACAAAGAAAAAAAAAGTTGCCAGACAATGATAACCACTTTATATGAGTTCAAATTAGGGAGAAAGTTACTGGGGGATTTTGCTCTTTGGTTGGTTTGCATGCATATTCCGCCAGTGACTGTAGTGGAGTTCTTTCAGATTTATAGTGACTCAGGAAAAGCATGAATAATGTTCTCTGGAGGAACAACATGTGTAGATTCCTGAAAGGAAGGAACCAAATTCAGGGCAAAAAAGTTGTGATTAGATAACGTTTATCTAAAATCAAAACAAAATACAAGAATATAGCTAGCTAAGAATAGGAAATGCATCCATGCCTTGGTTTCCTTCCTTGGAAGTAATGAGGTTCACATATCCAAAAGCCTCCATCTCTATTCTGTACAACCCTCTGTGTAGAGGAAACCTTTCAAGTGAGACTCCTGTCGACACAGACTACTTTGAGATTTCCTAAGCAGAGGAAGAATCTCAGTTAGTGAATTCAGAGTCAGGAAAGAAAATAAATCAAAACACAACGTTAAGATGAAACAGAATGATCTTCTGGCACAGCAACAAATTCAACTATTAGTCAAAAAAACAAGGTTTCAAATAGAACTTGCATGAAGTTTCTTACTTCTGAGGTGCACAGATTTAAAACACAGGAATTTTCACAGTGGAAACTTGCAAGTGTAGGAAAAAAGTGGTATAAATAGGTTTTTAAAGATGTGACTATTATATACATAAGAGCTACTGGGGTCACAAAGAGGTTCTCTAACCAACTGAAGACATGCATACACACACACACACAAAACCCCCCAACAACAACAAAAACCCCCCAAAGGACGAGAATGTGGATGTCTAACCTCCACAGTCTGGTGCAAGTTCACTAGATTTCCCTCCTTCCGAAACCACGCACCTTTCCACCTAATAAGATATCAAGGTTCTGAGGGAGTAAGCCCTGCTACTGCAAGATTAATTTCCTCTCATTTATTTCTGCCATTCTATCAGAAAATATCTCAAACTCTTGGAAACAGAAAAGTGTTGTATTACAGACGATGAAAATGCATCATGCAAAGGAAGTAATGCAGTAAATAATTATGAACAACTCTGCATATTTACAGTGCGCCAAAATTGCAGTAACTGAGCAATTCTTTGTTCCTGCATTTTAACTCCAACTTCTTAAATCAGTGTATAGAGGTTCTACCTCCCAGGCAGCTGGAGGTAAGATCCAGATCGTTTAGACTTTATGACAGACCCAGAAGCATCTCAAAATTAAAAAATTATTTCTTTCCCAGGACTGTGTCATAAAAAGTAATATATATTAAAAACAAGAACTATTGCTTATCTCTTCTCAAACAGCTCTATTCAAAGCAGCAGCTTGGTCTCTGCACATCTGAAGGACCAACATTGCCAATGAATTAAGCCCTTCTGGAAAACAAATTGCTTTCCTGGAATGCGATTGTGTCAGTTGGTCTCTATACACAGTTTCCCATCCCTGGTGAACTTTACTTCTGACTTCATTACCTCTGATACAACAAATTCTGACCTGAATAAAGAAAATACATGACATCACATGCCATCAGCTGGTACCTTGAATGAAATCACATATTGTCTCATTCATAAGACACATATGAACATCACACTTGAAAATAACAAGAAATACATAATGTCCTTGGAGACTCCATGTTAAAGCATCAGGAGAAAATGAGATTTCTGGACACCCTAAGTTTCTGCAACGTACTACAGGAACAAAAGAGGAAAATATAGTACAATTCCACTGATTCCTTTCCGGACACAATGCTGCATCTCCAATATCCCTCAGTACTTATTAATGACATAAAACACTCACCTACCACTATCTATAGCTTATTTTTTTAAACAGTCAGACATTTTTTAAAGATTTGACAGGCCACACCACACACACCTCAAGAGTTCACTCACTTGCAGCCTTACTAATGTTCTTACAGGATACAAACTATTTGCAGAAATCGTTTTGAATTGTGGACAGTTATTTTTGAGTGTCCTTCATTAAGATGTACAACAGCTTCATCAAATAGAGCTGAGTATGATGATTTCCATAACAGTGAGAAAATTATTGAGAACAGGACAGATATAATCATTCTAAATAGTAAAAGATGGCTCTGAGTTTTCAGTTTCCCTGTGCCAGGGTCTAGCTTTCAATATATTCAGAGACAAAGGGTCTTGAAGGATTTGAGTTTTGTCTTTTTTTTTTTTTCTTTTTTTTTTTTTTTTTTTTTTTTTAAACTCAGCTTTGACTAAGGACATCACATGAAATTAAAGATGTGGTATCTTCATTTTCTCTGTGAAAACACCACATACTAAATACTCTCATTAGTTCAGTATACAGGTGTGTTGGGTTTCTGTGTGTGGGGTGGCTGTTTTTGGTAGTGGGAAGGGGCCACCTTGTGAGAGTGAAAGCTCCCCCTCTCAGCCCAGGCCGAGCCAATTAGCACTAGAGAAACACCTCTGCAAATCCATATTGGTGAGGGGAAGGACTGTCCTGAAAAGAAGAAGGTGGAGAGAACCTGGAGAAAAGGCCATTGACCTGAACAAAAGACCATCAGCCTAAACAAAGAGAGAGCTGCGTTGCCAGGAGGGAGGAGGAGGAGGGGGAGGACTGAGAACCTCAGACACCCAGTTCCACCACACGGAGTAGGAGAAGGTAAAGGAGGTCCTTGCAGCCCAGGGAAGTTCAATGGTGGAGCAGAGACCCAGGTGTAGGCCATGGAGGACTCCACGCTGGAACAGATAAGCTGAGCCCAAGGGCAATTGTGACTGAATTGAGACCCTGAGAGGCGCTTAAAGCCAGAGCGGGGGTGGACCCCAGAGCGGGGCAGGGAGAGGAGGTGCACTGGACTGGAGGCCCATCTGTGAGACCCTGAGAGGCGCTTAAAGCCAGAGCGGGGGTGGACCCCAGAGCGGGGCAGGGAGAGGAGGTGCACTGGACTGGAGGCCCATCTGCAGCCCGTGGATGTCCCCATGCCGGAGCTGGGACCTGAGCCTTCCATGGGAAGTTCATTTTGGAACATCTTGTTCCTGAACTTTCAAGAAGAAAAACGGGAACATCTTGTTTCTGGAAGAGTGGCAGAGGTGCACTGACTGAACCCCCACTCCCTGCCCCCTGTGCTGCTGGGGGGGAAGGTGGAGAAATCAGGAGCAAAGTGATTTGAGCCCGGGAAGAAGGGAGGGGTGGGGGGAAGGTGTTGTAAGGTGTGGTTGTTATGTCTCACTGCGCTACTCAGATGAATGGCAACAAATTAAATTGATTTCTCTTCCCCAGGTTGAGTCTGTTTTGCCCATGACCATAACTGGTGAATGAGCCCTCCCTGTCCTCATCCTAATCCTGTGCCCCCTTTGTTGTGTGTCCCATCCCATCTCACTGTGTGGGGGGAGTGAGTGCAGGACCGTATGGTCCTACCTGTGGTTAAACCACCACAACAGGGAAATATGAAAGAATTATTTAAGGGAAAGTGCATCTTTAAGAACATCTAGGCCTCAACTGGAAATAGCTTAAATATGCAAGATGATTCCCCCAAATGTATCTTAGTTTACGTGACAATCTTGAATATTTCAGTCTTTAGGATTAACATTTTAGTTATGCTGTACTACATACTAGGCTGGTTCTTCCAAACTTATCTTGTCTTCTTTTCTGAAATAATAAATCAACCATCACTGTGAAGTAATGCAGGACTTCACTTTCTAAAAAATTTTAAACACAGGAAGTACTAGATATCTAACAATATCTAACAATCTGCTTAACCAGATTTCCAGTCCATATTTGTAGACATAATTAGTTTAGATGCTGTTGCTCTGTGAACTAAAATGAACTCAAACTCTTTTGATGTTCACCCATTACTAAGGGCTGTTTTTAAGGACAATGTCCTTGGAAGTGCATGCTCTCCCACTGAGTCAAGCTGCTCGTCTGTCTGATTTCCTTGCTAAGTGAATTCCTTGGATATTATCTTATGTAGCATTGTAAGGGTACATCATGTTGTACAGTAGGTGAATGCTGCCAAACATAACATGCCCCTGCACAGAGAGAGTAGGTTCTAAAGACACTTCAGACACCTCACAGTACAGCCCACATGAGTGTGGCTTCAGCCTTAAGCCAGTCTGAAATCCTTCCTCCTTAACCCCTTCAACTGCTGTAGGGCACCAGATGCCCTATTAATTCCAGTACTCAGCAGAAAACCAAGTGAAGATGACTGCAAAATTCAAATGTTACTGTTCTTTTTCGATATTCAAGAATATCCATGTATTCTCAAATAGGGATATGGAGAATCTTAAGTTAGACTTCTGTTAATACAGTTTATTTCCTCTGTACTCTCAGCTTCTGTTTAATTTATTAAATCATCAGTTTAAATAATGAATAGACCCAACAAACTTTATTTAATAAATTAATTCCACATTTTCCTTAAAATCATTTCCTGCTCATTACTGTTCACTGAGCTTTTTCAAATCCATAGACATGAAAGCCCAGTCTTTTCTTTCCCCTCATCTGCTCAAATACAGGGAAGCAGAACACTCTGCATTTTGGTTTTGACTTTTGAAAGGCAAAAGGAAAAGAATGACATTCACTGCCATTTCCTTGTTAAGTAATAAGACCCTCTAACCAAAGAGACTTCAGGCTATGGCACAACTCCCAACAGCACAACTGACTCCTCTCTCGGCTGTCTTTAACAGCAGTGGCGCTGGATAACAGAGCCTTGCTCACGCAATTCCTATTACAATTCCTTTTTAAAATTATCTATTTACAAAAAATAATCAAAGTGGATAAACTCAAGCAAACAGAAACCCACTTTCTTCACTAACACACTGATGGTTTTATATCTCTTGAGGAAAACACTAGATATTATGAAACACTGTCATCAAAGCTGATATATTGGTTGAAAAATGTGGGCTGTTAAGAACCATATGACAAGACAGAATATGCATCTTAATGACTGACCAGTTTGTTAATGATTTGCTTCTACAAGGAATGTTAGAAAACCTATTTTCCTCTATCCTGAAGATGACTGTTGCTTTACAAGAGATAAAAAATGAATGGAAGAAACAAAGAACCGACATTTTAGATTGTATGTTCTGATGTACTACTGTTGGTAATTTATTCCAAATGCTCTATATACATTGAGACAGGGGATGGAGAGTGAATGAGTGTTTATGTAGCACCCAAATCCGCCTTGTCATGGGTCTTGCATATCCTCGTTATGGGCTGTAATTTTGTTACGACTTAGCTCTGTGAGAGGAACAAAAGGTCCATGTTCTGTTGTTGCAAACCTTCCCTGCAAACTGTTTAGAAAACATTTCACAAAACATACCTGATGAGTTTTCTTAATTTCTATGCTCCCCTCTGATTTGACATAGTAAACTTCACCCCTTTAGTTTTACACATTAACATGAGTTAAATGATTGTAATAGAGGTCATTATTTACAAATTATTGCTTAAAAAACTACATTTACAAATACAGGGCAATATCAGCCTCTTTTTCTTTCTAAATAACTTGTTACATGTCAGCAAAATAAGTGCCATGGAATTTCAAGCATTTTTACATTTATGTAAAATTTCATAATTTTTACATTTATGAGAACAGGAGAATACCATGTTTTCACCATGTCAATCAGTATTTTACCTTGTGTTTGGTTTGCGGGGGCTGGGGGTGCATTTTTGGTAGTGGCGGAAGGGACTAAACTAACAGCCCCTGTGAGAAGCTTTGCAAAGCTTCCCCAGCTCCAAGGCGGACCCACCTCCAGCCCAGGCTGAGCCAATTAGTGATAAGGAAATGCCTCTTTGAATCCACATTTATGAGGAGACGAACCAGTTTGGCAAAGCAAGGAAAAAGCCATCAGGAGACAACGGGCATGAACAAAAAATCATTGGCCTGAACAAACAAAAAGAGCATCACTGACATGAGAAAAAAGGAAGAGGGGAGAAGACAGAGAACCTCAGATACCCAGATCAGCACGAAGCAGAGTAGATGAGGTATTGGAGTCCCCTGCAGCCATGGACGTTCAATGGTAGAGCAGATGATACCCACGTGTAGGCCATGGAGGACTCCATGCCGGAGCAGGATGCTGTTCCTGAAGGGAGTTGTGACTACGTAGAGAGCTCGTGATAAGCAAGAAGATCCTAGAGCTGAGGGAGGAGATGCACTGGACTGGAAACCCATCTGCGGCCTGTGAAGGTCCCCATGCCAGAGCCAGGAGCTGTGCCTGAAGAGGTACCTGACTCCATGAGAAGCCCAGTTTGGAACAGTTTGTTCCTGAACTCTTTTAGCCCACAGAAGAGAGCTCAT
>NW_010340432.1:77703-79339 GCF_000700745.2 Antrostomus carolinensis
GTAAGGTGTGGCTGCTATGTCTCACTGTGCTACTCTGATTGATTGGTAATGAATTAAATTGGTCTTTTTTTTTTCCCCAATTTGAGTCTGTTTTGCCCATGACCATAACTGGTGAGTGAGCCCTTCCTGTCCTTATTTCAACCCATGAGCACTTTGTTGTGTTTCTCTCCCCATCTCATTGGGTGGTAGTCGAGGGTTGAGTTAAGGACCGCAGAGTCTTAGCTGTGGCTGAAACCGTCACATCAGTGTATATAATTTTATTTTTTAACCTAAGAATACTCTGTACTTAGAAGATTTTATGTTTACAGTCCAGAGCCTTTTCTCATCCTGTTTGCCTCTACTACCTTAGGTATGAACTTGCTAAAATTGAAAATGCCTTACAAACTTTAAAACAATTCTGCTGGACAAATAGCTGGGTTTCATGGCTTCTCATTTATTACTTACTGACTCAATTTTGCTTTAAAAATGAGAATATGACATCATAATACTTTCCAACTGGGAGCCATGGTAGTGGTAAAATATAAAAACCCACAACCCTCTAATAGATAAGGCTGTACACAACCTGCTTTACATAAAATCTCACACTGTTTCATCCAACAATATTCTTTGACTGAATCTCCCCTTCGTGGGATGATGTGAAACCACCTCTTTCCTCTTCAGCAGAGCAGAAACACTGGTAGTCATGTGATGGGATAGTTGAGACATGGAAACTTTCCATATCTTTCCCTGAAGTCACAGAACAGTGGAGCAGTACCTACAAATGTCACTCTTTAACAGGAAATATTTAGTGGAGCCTAGGAATGTATATCTGCCTTTTCCAGGAGACAGTCTAAAAAGCACAGAAATAGTCTTTCAAAGTCAAAGTTACTTCAGCAGAAACAAAAGTGGAAAAGGAAACATTTCTTCTGCCTCCTAAATTGGAGGTTAGAGCACTAATTTGAAGAATGGAGGCCTGAAGTTTAATCTCTGACTTGATATGCACTAAGCACTTTTGAACATTGCTGTTTTATATTTCTCTACAAGAAGTGCCACATAACCACCAAGAGACGCTCGATTGTTTAGGATATGTTGCTCATTATGATGTGTTTAAGTTGTCCTTGTAACAAAGGCAGATAAATATCAAAATAGATGAGTGCTGAAATGCTTGATACAGCAATGCCTAATTCTGCATTAATGATTTCAGCCCAAGTAACGATTCTTTACATTAAGGAAGAGGACATACTCTTTAATGCACAAAAGGCCTACTGCATATGATAGAATTGGAAGAATTCATCCTTTGAGGGCTTTTCTTCACTGGTGCCTGCTTCCATGACAGTTTTCTGAAGTTTGTATTTTTTTATGTTGTATGCTGGAGTCCTCTAAAGCACAAAGAAAGTGGCTTTCATAAAAGGAGTCCTAGCACACAAATCTATCACACCACTTTTAAGAAAGTCATCAAGTACATAAGGAGGCATGACACAGCTAATATTAAAGCACTTGCATACACCTTCAGCAAAGTCCTTAAATAAATGCTGTTAGAGATAGTAAATTATAACAGACAAAGGACAGGAGACTAATCTTGTGGATTAAGAAGTAGTTAAAAGACAAAAAAATAACAGATGAGTTAGATTACCCATTACTCACAGAGGAGAGGGTT
>NW_010340432.1:79371-87185 GCF_000700745.2 Antrostomus carolinensis
CATTCCACAAGTAATCCACAAAAGATTACACCTTTACTGTGGTTACAGAGCCTGAAAATAACTCAATATTAATTAGGACAGACAAAGCTAAAGCTGACACTGAGTAAATGCAGAAGAATTTCACAGTGCTGAGTGAATGGAAAAATAAATTGACAGATCAAACAAACAAAAAAAAATCAAGAGGATCATTCATTAGTGGAACTACAAATGTCTTGATTCTGGCCTCTCTTTCATACCGCATCCAGGCACTGGAAAGAATAATTGTAAGAGATCAGTATAATTATGCCCTGTTTCTTATAGACTTTCCCTAAAAGGTCATTAGTGGGCCCTTGGGATCACTAGCAGGACTGGGTGGACTTTTGGTTTTATTTGGCAGAACAGGATTTATGATCTTTAGTGGAATTCTGCTTGACTGACCACTTAGTTGCTGTGGAAAAAAAAAAATCTCCTTCAAAGCTACAAAGTTATAATAAAAACTATTAGCTTATTCTCAGTGTTCTGAAACAAAATTGTTTTTAAACATTTATATAAGTGAAGACTTTTATTTTCTAATGTCCAGTCTCTTACTCATGACTGTCCAAAGTAGACTTTCATTACACAAGCATGCTTTCTCCAATGAAAACTACATTGTAGGGTTTTGATCTGCTTTCCCAGGTCACCCAGAAGTTTTACTCACAAGGAAGAAAGCCAGAAACCTTCCAGAAGAAATCCTTGCAAATTAGTAAGTGTAAACAAATATTAGATGTATACAGTTCCAAAATAAATTACTTTTAAAACGTAATGCTCTTGCAAATTTTAAATCACCCTGCACTTGCTTGTATTCCAAATGACAAGTAAAATAGAATAGTGGTGTCACATTACTGAAAATTATTGTAAGGTTTTCGTCAGTTAAGACTTCTCGCCTGCTAAACTAAGCCTCCTGAAAAAGTTTGTACCTCAAATACAAAGATGCTTTTGCACTCTAAGCATTATTTTTTAAAAAAAATTTCTTCACCCCAGAATAAGAAAATTTTCAGGTAGGAAAATGTAGCAGAAATTAGAATATAGCCTGCTTGGATTTCTCAGCTCAAAAATTGTCTTAATGAGTTTGGATTTACATTTTCTTCTTCCGAGTTTATAACTCGACAGTGAAGTCCAAAGAAGCTCAGCTCCAAGCTAGGTACAAAACACTGCTGTAATCTAAAAGCCTATGTATTTTATCAACACCATGAAGGGAACAATGCACAGGTAAGTTAGGAAGAAAAGAGTAAACCAGATAAGTTTAAAAAGTAGCACTCTAATGAAAGAAATTGCACAGAAACATCATGTCCATGCTACCCACTCTTTCATATTCTTTATTATGTTTCTATGTGGTTAACATTCATTATAAAGATTAGGAAAGCAAACTACAACACTTCTATTTTGTGAAAGGTGAAGACAAAATGCCTACAACTGAAGGATCAAATGCTCTCTATCGCCATGTGTACCAGTGTACCAAGGAGCCTGAAAGAGAAGCCAGTGTACACAGTTACAGAATAAGGCAGTTAGAATGGATGTCAGCAGCTCTGACCCCTGCTCAAAACAGGACTAACCTGAAATTAGATGAGGTTCCTCAGTGCCTTCTCCAGGCAAGTTTTGAGTTTTCTTCTAGGATGGGAGATTCTACAGTTTCTCTGGGCACACCATTCCTGTACTTACCTGCTCTCATTATGAAGACTTGTTCCATATTTCCAACGAGTACCTACATGACTATAGCTTGTAACTTTTGCCTCTTGTCCATTCACTGTATACCTCTCTGAAGACCCTGTCTCCATCTTCTCTACAACCACCTGTATCCTTTTTGGGAGCTGAAGACTTGCGAGTAGATCCTCTAGTTTCCAATTAACTCTGCTCTCTCAATCTCCCCTTCTATGTCACCTGCTCCAGGTCCCTGACCACCTTCATTGATTTTTTACCAGTTTCTCAATCTCTAGATCATACCGGGGAACCTAAAACCAGATGCAGTACTCCAGGTTCACAGTGCACATCTGCTTTGCAAAGGCAAATATGCTGTTTTTACTACTGCCAAGCCTAAACTTTCACAAATCAGAAGCTGTACCTAAAGATGTGGCTGCATTTTAAATATCAGTTCTAAAATTTAGTCTTTCTAATCTCAGTTTGAGACATACTCTCAAGTTTTCTACACAATGTGACAGCTACACAAGAAAAGCAAAGATCTCATAATAATTTGACTTCCAAATGGTAAAACTTCAAGAAAACTACAAAATATCACTAAATTATCTTGTTATTCATATTTTGAATATGACTTCCCACTGTAAGTAATCTCACTGAAGACAATGAATATATTCATAGACAGGGAGCAGGACTATGTTTTTGTTCCTTTCAATGACTACTGTCTTCCACAACTACTAACAACGAGAGTAAAGTATTTTGTCTATCCCTTCATCCAATATAATTGTGATTTTGAGAAGCAAGGAACTCAAAACAGTCTCTGTGAAGACACTGGAGATGACATCTTCACAACTCGTGCAAATGACAGAGGCAAGAAACCCAGCAATCAGTAAATAAGGAGCAATCCCACTCTTAAGAAACATCTTCAGAATTATTGAGAGATTTGAAAGGAATTTATATCTGAAGCATACATATATGTATAGGATCTTCTGCTCGTTACTTTCTCCTATTCATTTCTTCACATTATTTAAAACAAGCATGTTGCAGGAAATATTAAAAGCACAAATGATAACTGTCTTTAATACTCATTGAAGCTTGACAGGATTTCCAATCCTGACATCTGTGTTTGTTTAGATTCAACATCTTCCTTGTGTTTTTTGGTTGTTGGTTTGTTGGATCACCCACACTTCTAAATTAGGGTTTTTATAAGGCTCAATATAACATCATGCTGGTTCATGAACAGCAATGCTGAATGCTGGTACTATTCACCATTTGTATTATTAACCAGCATCATCAACAGTTGAACTTGTTTTGCATCATACAATACATAACAAGAAACTTAATGGCAGGAGATTGAACTATTAGAGAACATAAATGAATCAGTGCTATATAATGATGCTACTATAAAACCATTAAAATTAGATTATTCAGTGAAAATAGTCTGAGAATTTGAATGCAAAACTATCACTGTGTGATACTTAAAGCTGCATGCAAGTACTAGATAAATCCGAGAACCGTGGTAAAGTATTTGTGCTAAAAATGAGGATGCAGCTTTCACATGAGTCTTAGTAAATTAATATAGGTAAGAAAGAAATATCTATTCTTGAGCAATACTACATATCAATTAAGAGCACTCCAGTGAGATCCTAATTATTTTGCCAAGATAAAAGAATTCTCAACAACCTCAAGAGTCAAAAATAGAGGTATGTTACTTTAAATTTACCCAGACTGTCCTGCATCTAGCCTTAAGGTCATTGGGAATCAATGGTGTTCAGTAGCAAACTAAAATTTATTCTCTGACAAATTTTTACTTATCTCTCTCTGAAGCTGCTATTAGTACTCCCAAATGGGTCCTTACAGTCTTGTTCAGTCAATATACTTCTGTAACAGAGAGGACCAAAAAGATTCCACAGATGTTCTTTTTTGTGAGATTACAGCATGAGACTGAACACACTCAACAAACTATTCCCACCTCCTCTGCAATGACAAAAGCATCCTTTGCTTCACTGTTTAGCAACTAGTTTCTTCTGACATTCTAAAATAGCTTATGTAAGCAAATATCCAAACAAAGGAACAGCAACTGGAGATGATAAGGAGATTCTCTTCTAAAACGCACTCTCTGTCCAAAGTAAAACACTAGTGTCAACATATGCTTCAGGTATTCTGTGAAAGCTCTATGATAACTACATGGTAAAACTAATTTTCTTGAGAAACAAAATACTGGCCAGAACTTTCAGTAATCTCTGCTCTTCATGAGGAGTCCTATGAGACCTTAACATGTAAAAAATGCTCACACTCAGCTTAAGCATATTAACTAAATTATCAACCTAAACTTGCTTTAGCACAGCAGAACTAATCCAAATTATCTGTAGAAAATACAAGGCGAGCAAAGTCCTGGGATCTTTAATCAAATGTTTGCCTATTGTTTGGATGAATTTTCATCCATATTTTCTTAGATAATAGAAGCAAATACCAATGCCTGTAACTACAGTTAAAAAAATCCACAACCAGTAATGGAAACTGAAGTAATGTATAGCTTGAAAGTGACAACAATTATTAAGGAAAAATACATGTGTGTTTAATGAAGCATTTCATTTTGCTGCAATTCATATGAGGATTAAATTAAGTTGGTATGGATACTTCCATTTCAGATGTACTAAAGAAGTTTCATACACCCTTTCAATAGAAATAGACAAAATTTTATACTGTATATACTTTGATGGTAAAAAATAAACTCCTACAATTTAGTATACATAGTAAATTACAGTCTTCTGAAACCACATTTTACTTAAAAACCTCTACTTAAAACTAATTTTTACTTTTTGTGCACAAAGAATGACCACATTTAAACAGAAGATACATTTTTCAACATTTCTGCTCTTTTTCTTCTTTTCACAGTTCTACTCTTTTTGGACAACTAACCAAGTTTACACATGGTACAAACCTAAGAAAGCAATAAAACAAATATAGTATTTCACTGACAGCAATTTAGATTATTTGTCTATGGCATGCAAGCAAACAGTGAATGCTTCAGTACAAACAAATGAAAATTCAACAATCTGGGAGGTAAGGGGAAGAAGCAGAATTGTATTCTAGGGAGAAACAATTCAAACAGATTATGTAGACAGCTGGACATAAGTTTCCAGTGCCACAATGAGGTTACAAAGGCTAATGTGACAATTGGTAGTAAAATCAAAAAGCAAAACAACAGCAGCAGAGAACTTTATCTCCACTTCCATTTTTGACGTGGATGCCACCACTATAGGAATTCCAAATACATTCTGGACTTCTAAAGCAATGGACAATCATGGATCAGACCAAATGTCCTTCTATCCAAGTCTTCAGCTGTGCCCAAATGGGAAATCTAGGGAACACTACAAGCACACATGGCATTTCCCTTTCATGTCTATCTTCCAGCACCCAATCACTTCCAGTTCAGTGAGGCTGTGATCTATATGTGGTTTCTATGTATATAATATTAAACCCCCAAAAGAGTTCCTTTCCATGAATTTGACCATGACTGCTTGAGCTCTTGAACCTATATGAGTAGGTTCTCATTCTGCCTGTAATCCTACAGCAAGGAATTCCCAAGCTTGACTCATTTTCTGTGAAGAACCACCCTGTTCTGCTTTCAGTCTTCATTTGATGCTCTACAGTTCTTGATGTTGAAGAAATGAAGACTAGCTCAATCTCCTCTCTCTCTATGCTACTCCAAGTTTCATAGAGCACTATAACCACCCTGTCTCTTTTCCAGTCCTCAGTGACTTGTCCTCATGGTAACTATTTCATAACTTTGTTAATCTTTTCCCAGACCTACTGTATAGTTTTAGCAATGGGGAACCTGAACTGCACACAATCATCAGGGCTTGGGCAAGCGAAGGATTATACAGTTGCACAGAGATCTCCATTCCTTTCTTAACTTTCTTTTTTGACTGCTACCAAGTACTGAATTGACATTATCATGGAATGATCTATTAAGACTCAAAAATATCACTGTAGAGCAGCAACAGAGTTCCTCATTTTGTGTGAAATTTGTATTTCTTCTCCCTATATGCGCCACTTTTAACCTCTCTTTTCACCAAATATAATGTGCCATTTCATTTATTATTTACCTCATCCAGTTCTTTATTGTTGACCCTCATTTTTACTATCCAAACACCCAGAAGACTGCTCATAGAAAAGTTGTGACAATGATGAAAGGCATTCTTTTACCTTTCAAGACAACTTGCACCTATGGAAGTGAGACTGCCACCACCTAGGACACTAGGCTGACAAAATCAGTAGAAATCACTGGCCTGCACTCCACTTGTGGCTCTATTTATTTCAATGTAGAACTCCCAACCAAAGCAGAGAGCAAAGTTTCCCAACTGCCTTGTGCCCCTCCAAGCCAAGCATCATGTCACATTGTGACTTGGGGAAAAGCTAGCTTAGCCACTCTGTTTCTTGATATTTATCCTACACCATGAAGTATCTTGGAACTGACCCTAATTAAAGGACTGGAGCCATGCCCAATATGTGCCTTCATGAGAAAACTACAACTATTAAGGGATCAAAGGGAATAAGTACAAGTAACTCAATCACTCGAAGCATAGAACAGAAAGTAACAGATGCATTTTCAAGATAACCAGCAAATATGTAACAATATCCACATGCCAGAAGTGGAAGCTTGGCACAGAGCAAGGTGCCTTTTCCATCCACTTCTATGAGAGTAACCATCACTGGAATACTTTTCCAAGAATTGAAGTGAATTTACTATTACAGTGATTCCTATTTTGTTTTGAATTGGAGCATAACTTTTAGAAAAATAGCTAAGCTGGCAGGCAAGAAAGTCATATGGTCTGTGTTGTACAGGAAATCAGACAAGATAATTGCAATATCATCTCTCTAGTCCATTATATTATCCTATAATGAATCTTTGTGCCAAGCACTTTAGGGGCATATTTGCATGGCATAACAGAAAAACAGCAGTCAGCTTTTGAGATACTTTTAAGAAATGTTATCTCCTGGAATTTAGCACAATGTGTGTTATGTGCATGTATTTAATTTAATTTGTTCCTAGCAGGAACAGAGCAGCAGCCAGCAGAGCAGCGGAATTACAAGCACATATCTAGCATCAATAGCAAAGGGAGACACTCAGGAATTTAACAAAGGACAACTAGAAAGAAAATATTAACTTATACAGTATTAAGCTTTATTTACTTTTAGAATTCTTACTCCTCTTTCTAATTCATTCTTTGTACCGTTCTCTCGGGGTTTCCTACACCTCTATCTTAAGCTTCCCAACTTACTTTCTGATCCCTTATCCCAGCCATTTCTTTTTGTACAAGAATACTTCAACATCTTTATCAGTGACATGGACAGTGGGATTGAGGGCACCCTCAGCAAGTTTGCCGACGACACCAAGCTGTGTGGTGCGGTTGACACGCTGGAGGGAAGGGATGCCATCCAGAGGGACCTTGACAGGCTTGAGAGATGGGCCGGTGCTAACCTCATGAAGTTCAACAAGGCCAAATGCAAGGTCCTGCACCTGGGTCGGGGCAACCCCAAGCACAAATATAAGCTGGGTGATGAGTGGCTTGAGACCAGCTCGGAAGAGAAGGACTTGGGAGTGGTGGTGAGCGACAAGCTGAACACGAGCAGACAGTGTGCGCTTGCAGCCCAGAAGGCCAACCGTATCCTGGGCTGCATCAAGAGAAGCGTGTCCAGCAGGTTGAGGGAGGTGATTCTGGCCCTCTACTCTGCTCTTGTAAGGCCCCACCTGGAGTGAGTGCTGTGTCCAGTTCTGGAGCCCCCAACATAAGAAAGACATGGACCAGTTGGAACAAGTCCAGAGAAAGGCCACCAGGATGATCCGAGGGCTGGAGCACCTCTCCTATGAAGACAGACTGAAAGAGTTGGGGCTGTTCAGCCTCAAGAAGAGAAGGCTCGGGGGAGATCCCATAGCGGCCTTCCAGTGCCTGAAGGGGGCCTACAAGAAAGCTGGGGAGGGACTTTTCATAAGGGCAGTTAATGACAAGACAAGGGGAAATGGGTTTAAACTGAAAGAGGGGAGGTTTAGATTAGATATTAGGAAGAAATTCTTTACTGTAAGGGTGGTCAGACACTGGAACAGGTTGCCCAAGGAAGTTGTGGCTGGCCCCCCCCCGGCAGGGTTTTAGACCAGG
>NW_010340432.1:87197-117735 GCF_000700745.2 Antrostomus carolinensis
AGTGGAGGGTGTCCCTGCTGAAGGCGGGGGGATTGGAACTAGATGATCTTTGAGGTCCCTTCCAATCCAAACCATTCTATGATTCTGTGATTCCCTGTGCTCACAGGGTTTATCCTTGAAAAATCCCTTAGTTTTTCTACTTTTCTTGACTTGGGGGAAAAGAGGAAATAACAAAGTCTTGGGAGTCTAGTCTTTCTACTAATAACTATATTTTTCTACTAGTAAAACAGAAATAGGTTTTTACCTTTCACTACTTTTCTTTTGTGACACCCCCAGTGTGTGTAGCCCTGTATAATTACATTCTTGCTTCTGCTTGACAACAGAAGTCCCTTTAAGTAGAAGCAAAACAAACAAATTAAAAAGCAAGGAGAAAAGCCTAGTATTTTGGTAAATCTCTTGACAAGTCTCTTTAAGATGAACAAATGCAAAGCTAGATATTCCTGGGTTTGCCATAAACTTAATTAACACAGGATGCATGATTTTGATTTTGTGGCTCACAGCTATGGAGGTCAGGTCTGCAAATACCAAAAGGACCTGTCAGGTATCTACTGACAAAACTCACTAAAGCTGTAGATCCCTTCTGGACATCTTTTTCACTACCTATCTTCCAGACTACCACCTCCCACACTGCTTCAAGGGCCATGCCCTCTCCCTGGCCCATCCATCACCATCCCTGTATGGTTCAGAGTCACAGAATGGTTGAGGTTGAAAGACATCTCTGGGGTTCAGCTGGAGTTAAGAAACATTTTTCTTTTTCTGACTATTCTCTCTTATTCCATTAGCCAACAGCTGCCCATCCCATCCAACTTCTCCCCAGAGACCAGCTTTAGTTTCTGGTAGTGCACATGGTTTAAATACATAACTGAAGTGCTGAAATACCTCAGACACTGGTGTGCAAATGCAAGTTTTATGTGAAATTCTGCCAGTGTAGCTGCTATCTAGCACATGGGACAGAAAACTTGCAAGATAGTCAGAGTGTTTTCACTGCAACGATATGGACAACTAAGTACTGTGAATGCTTAACAGAATGCTTATCTGTAGTCTTCCATTTACAACGTCATCACTGGCTCATGTTACTGGAGCTTCTCTCTCAGGAGAGTTCTGGCAATGCATGCAGTTCTTAGGCATCCTTTTGGAAGTGTTGGCTATGAGTCATCTGTTCATACAATCAATTCATTACACTGTATTCAACTGAACAATCCATACTATTACTTATGCTGTCTTTTCAGTTTCCTTGGACACTTACACTTAGTTTTCTGTTTAAAAGAGTACAAGTTAAACTCATGAAAAGAACTATATGCATCACATTTCAGTACACGTAAGCTAAAAAAAAAAAAAAAGTAAAAAAATGGCACCATGGTGTTTGCTAGGAAATAGACTAACACAAAAACCACTTAATTGTGGTAAATTCATTCCAAAGAATAATTTTGTTAGCAGATCATAAATCCACAAAATGTGTCACAGGCTTTAGCACTAAGGAAAGAGCAGGCCTAGCGGAGTTTTCTAGCCACTTCTCTTTCTGAAGTGGCTTTTTCATTTTCAGAATGACAGTAGATGCTGATTTAAGTGATTTTGGCTGAGTTGCTACTAATTGGTCTTTTCATCTACCATTAATTTATTTGTGTTCTTCTTCATTAAGAGATTTAATTGCAGTAACATAGAAACTTGCCAATTTTCCTTTACAAAAATACCGATTAAACTTTCCACTTTAAAAAAAATCCTCATATTTTCCACTGCAAGGGCTTAGTCCCATATTACAGTAAATATTTTCACAAAATTGTACGTCTTTGTTCTAAGAATTAAGAATTTTCAACTCTATGCAGTCACTCATTTCTTTCTTAATAAAAAGTGAAGTATGCAAAAATGACTGCAAAAGAAAACTTCATGAACTGGAAAAAGTCGTCAGCAAAAACAGTCATACACAGAGAACATGTCTTTTATAAAGCCAGTTGTGTAGAGATATCAAAAGCCTCCAGCTGTGACACACATTTTCAAATATTCTCCTCTCAAGACTGATTCAGCCTCCGGCTCCTCATGTCAAATTAAAAAAATGCAGACTTTGGTGCTGTTTTAAATATTATTTTCTTAACACTTTTGACAAATCAAACATTTTAAAATGACAATTTATTGTTACTTTATGAATGAGAGCCATCTTTTCCTTATTCTGCTGACCAAAGGTTCTGAGAGAGGAACTCTGGCTAATTTTGTTGTGACAACTACAGACATGAACTTGCCAGATCGAACTCGGGTGATGGAGCCAGAGGTGTATGCTTCCATCCTGAATCTGATGCAGCAGCAGCAAGTTCTGACAGAGAAGCCAGATGAGAAAATTTAGTCACAGCAGCATTTGTACAGTGACCTTGTTTCAGCCTCTATAGAAAAGTTTTGCCACATTTTATGTCTCTAACCCACAACACAGAGAATAACTGGACTCTGCTCCATCTTCAGCACCATTAGCAGACTTGTTTACTAAGCTTCCCTTAGTTTCAGTTGCCAATATATAATGCTTTCATAGCCACAAAGGTGGCAATGGAATTATTCAGTTGTTATGAAGGAAGGAGTTATGGGGAACAGAAAGGATATTTGGTCTGCAGAACATTAAAGTCTGGTCTGAAAAGCCAAAATATCTTAACCACGTGTATATATCCTTCTATTATTCACCTTTATATGCAATCTTTCACTTCAAAGTAGAAAACTAAGTCGCAAGTCTTCACTTATGAGCTCTACATCATTAATTATCCTTCCCATCACCACTGTCCTTCCTTTTCATTATCAGATTACTTCTTATCTACATACATTATTTATGCCAGTGAGATTTATAACATTGTAAAGTAAGAGACTTAGGCACAATGAACTCACTGCTGGCTGAAGGGCTTCCACTCAGTCATTCATAACACACTAAAATCAAGCCTGGCTACTTACATGCTGTGTGCTTGTGTACTTTTGTGTGTTATGATAAATGCTGCATAGAAATAGTAACTATAAAGTTAGAACATTTTAGAGCACAGAATCACAGTATCATAGTGGTTGGAAAACACCTTTAAGATCACTGAGTCCAACCACAAACCTAACACTACCGATTCCACCTCTAAACCATGTCCCTAAGCACTTCATCTACCCATCTTTTAAATACCACCAGGGAAGATGACTCCACCAGCTCCATGGGCAGCCTGTTCCAATGCTTGACTACCCTTCCGGTGAAGATGTTTTTCCTAATATCTATTCTAAACCTCCCCTGGCACAATTTGAGACCCCAACCCCCACCTTACTACACCCTCCTTTCAGGGAGCTGTAGAGAGCGAAAAGGTCTCCCCTCAGCCTCCTTTTCCCAAGGCTAAACAATCCCAGCTCCCTCAGCCACTCCCCGCAGGACTTGTTCTCCATGCCCTTCACCAGGTTTGTTGCCCTTCTTTGGACCTGCTCCAGCACCTCAACTTTCTTGTAGGGAGGGGCCCAAAACTGAACACAGTGCTTGAGATGCAGCCTCACCAGTGCTGAGTTGTGGTGGTTCCACCCTTTTGCTTTTCAGCAAAACAAAGCGTGCTCTATCACTCTCCCCTCCTCCAGGAAGTAGGGTAGAGAATTGGAAAGAAAAGGGAAAGGAGACTCCTGGGTTGAGATAAAAATTATTTACTAATGAAAATAAAATTATAATAACAACAGTGATAACAGAATATACAAATGAGTGATGCACCCACTGCTAAATTGCTCACCACCCGCTGAATGATGCCCGGCCTGTCCCAGCCAGCGATTCTGAAGCAGAAACAGTCCCAAAACAAAAACATTGGAAGAGCGAGAGCCCGAGCGATCCCCAAGAGAATCCCCCCATCTTCCGGTCAGCCCAGGTTAATACACTGACATGGCCTTCCAGTTCTCTCCCCTACTTCCTGGAGAGGGGATGGGAAGGGTGATAGAGCAGGCTGGGTTTGGCTGCAAACTAAAAGGGTAAAGCCAGTCCACCACAGGTAGTGAGACATGGAACAGGTTGCCCAGGGAAGTTGTGGATGACCCCTCCCTGAAAGTGTTCCAGGCCAGGTTGGATGAGGCTTTGAGCAACCTGGTGTAGTGGAAGGTGTCCCTGCTGATGGCAGGGAGGTTGGAACTAGATGATCTTTAAGGTCCCTTCCAACCCATACCATCCTATGATTCTATGGTTCTATGACATTTTCTGGAAAAAGTCTAACAAAGTATAAACTCTGAGAAGTACCTGATTTTGGTATATCTACTGGTGTACCCCTGGACAAACTTTTAACTTTTCTCACCACGAACCCAGTATCCACCAGTATTTACATTTCTTGAAAACAACGGAATTTAAAGTATGGGGGCACTTGCTAGTATTTTAAGAGAAGAATGTTCCCTCAAAAGAAGGAATTATGAACCTACCTCAAAGATCAGGAGACCTAAGTAATTAAAAATCACCGCTATCAAAAATGCAACTCAGTTTAGAGACTCAAATAAGTCAGTTGAGCTCAAACTTCCTTAAAAATCCCAGACATACAGAGTCTTTCTCCTATCCTTCAATTCTCTGCCAAAAACCTTAAATGTATATTCTTTTTAAGACACACATTTTTCCTCCTTTCTGCTCTTCTGCAGAACTGGAAAGGTTAGCTCTGTTTCTTGTAAGTTAAACCATGTCCCCTAGTGCAAAAAAACAAAAGCAAAAAGAAAATACATAGAACTTGAACGTAAGCTTTTACTGACAGAAAGGAAAAAACCCCAAAACACAAAACAAATCAAAAATCTCTTCCATATTGAACTAAAGAACACACAAAACTAAAGACAACACAAAACTCTAAATGAATTTGTGAATAAGTTAGAAGGAAAACTGTTTAGATTTCTGGTAGCTCTGAGACTTTAAAAAGTAAAAAAACACCTGAAGATTACTAACCAACAGCCAATTATTTTGAATAACAAATGAATACAGCAATTTCACTAGAAAACAGGGAAGTGGATAGTTGGACCCTGCATGCTAAGGAAAAAACCAAAAGCGTGTCAATATTACTTTTGCATCTTACGCGTCTGTCTAGAAACTATTTAGGAAGGAAGTCTAACAGCAGTCCATGATTCAGAATTTACCAAAGACGAAGAGAAAGAAACAAAAAACAACTCTAAATCTAGCCAGTCACATTTATTTAAATTCAATTGAGCAATGTAAGCAATGACATAAACAACCTATCTAGTATTGGCAGTGATAAGTAAGACAAGACAAGGGGAAATGGCTTTAAGATGAAAGAGGGCAGGTTTAGATTAGATATTAGGAAGAAGTTTTTCACTGTGAGGGTGGTCAGACACTGGAACAGGTTGCCCAGAGAAGCTGTGGATGCCCCCTCCCTGGAAGTGTTTAAGGCCAGGCTGGATGAGGCTTTGAGCAACCTGATCTAGTGGAAGGTGTCCCTGCTGATGGCAGGGGAGTTGGAACTAGATGATCTTTAAGGTCCCTTCCAATCCAAACCATTCTATGATTCATTCTATGATTCTAAATGAAATCGATTCCAGAATTCACCCTCATGCCTCAGTATGATGGCATGGTAGAGAAACTGAGAATTTTTAAAGTAAAAGGAAGACATAGTCCATGTATTTACAGGTCTGTGCAGCACTCCCAGAGGTCTCTTAATAATAATTAGCAAGTAACATTATTGTTTACAGGCACACACTTTTACTATGACATACTAGAATAAGAACTCCACCTTTCAAGGCAGTAGTATTAGGGGTCTGGAATTTTTTAAATACAATAAGGCCTTATGATGCATGTGATCATAAAAAAACAAAACAAACCCAACACAAATCAAGCAAACAAAAACTCCCCACACAGCCTCAACAAGTCTTACATATTCCAACGTCCACAAACATGCACAGAGACCCAACTGAGCACATGTACATTCCACATGTGGCAGGGAAGCTTGCCATCTAAGAAGTGGAAAATTTCCTTCCTGACTTCCATGTGGACAGCAGTTAATTCAGTATTACCATGTTTTATATTTGCTCATGTAAAGCAGCATACAACTTTAACCCTCCAAAGCGGATACTTAATCGCCTTGCTCTAGAATAAGGCCATGCTCTCACTCAAAAAATAACTTACAAACCAAAAAATAACAAGAAAAACCTATGCCCTTCCAGGGAGGAAGCAGGAGGTCTGATGTTGTGTGCCCAAGTATCTAAGCGTGTGATGCTACATGCTTATGCATGGGCAGCTAAATCACATTTTGTGACAGTGAATGCCAGTTTCTCCCACAGGTACTTTGAAAGGAGTCTCTCTTCTGTTGATTCCTTACTTTTACATCAATTGGGTTACTTGGAGAAGCTTTCTCCTTTCACTGTCATTAACCACCTAGCAGCACTAAACTCTTTGAAGCTGAGTTTCAGCTTTTTAACTTTGACATCTTTGTGGAATTCAACTGAAATCAAACAGAAGGTGTAAAAACAGATACAATTAGCCTGGTCACTTAAGTCTAATTTCCTTGGAAAATCAAATTGAAACTGCTTAGGAGTGCCTAGACCCAGACTTCGTGCATTGGCCCATAATTAAACATGTTTGTTATGAAGAAGGATGCAATATGTTTTTGAATGTTTTTAATTAGTATCTCTACAAAATAAACTGCTATAAATACATCTATACTGTCTACAGATTCTAGCCCTTTATCAACAGCATTAATGCTAGCACAATTAAAAACAGTTACCAAAGTACTGCATCTTTAAAGTTAAATTTGATTGCAATAAAAAAGTACTTTTAAAAGAATGAAGTAATGTTAATACCATCAGATTACTCTTAGAATAAAGTACCTGCTATAAGTGATGGCTTCTCTGTTAAGGTTTAAAAAAATGAAAAGAAAGAACTGCATCATGTAATTCTCCACATCTTCAAATGCAAACATGCAATTAAATCAATAATTACTCTTCACTGTGCTTTCCATTTGTCTCAGCTCTATAGCTTCCTTCAGTAATTCTAAATCTCATCTTACTCTACTTATCTTTTTGCATTCCCCTTTTCTCACGTAAGTTAATTATGTCCCATAAAATTAATTTGTCATTGTAGTACTTCTGTTCAGAAAAAAATACTAGTTTTGCTGACACTCATTCATACTGGGACAACTTTGTAAGACAGAAGGACACTAGATCACTACTTTCAGAAGCAATAAATGTTTTGGAGATGCAATGTGATGACTCCTTTCTGAAATGCATTTTTACACAGTATTTGTTTTTTCTCCTTAGGAAAAAAGGTAATTGTTCATGCTGCTACAAAGATCTGTTGTTAATTGCAAACACATGCACTGTCAGCATACCGATGTATTTTAAAAAAACAAATCAACCCGCAACAACAGGACTGAATTCCTATTCTATTATCCCCATCCTGAACAGCTATATAAAAAGGTCTTCCCAGTGGTCTAAGTGCATAGTTTTTGGGTTTGGTTTTTTTTTTTCAAATGCAAGTAAGTTGAAATTTCTAACATTGCCTGAAGTGGAGAAGGAAAAGAGAGTGATCTTCCTGTGATACAGGATACATGTTAGTTTGGAAGATGAAGGAAAAGTGGTGAACTAGTATTTTAAAATCTGCTTTGCATCTCTAGTTCAGATAGGCTTAAACAACTTGTTTCTTCTGCACATTTGTAATACAGCAAAAACTAACATAATCCAGCAAGATGTGACTGGCCAGCACAGTCAAGCAACCAAGAAATATTTTTAAATCTTTTAAGACTGACGTATACTCAAAAGTGGAATGCTGCACTTTCCTTACCTCCAACATCACCTGATTTCTTCCTCCTGTTTGAAATTTCCTTTTCCTACACTTTGGCTTTAAAAAAATTTAGACAGTGAAAAAGAGCTTTCAGTACTTCTCAGCTATGAGCTGATTTTTTTATTTCTCTGTGTCTCACGTGTACATTCCTTCTTTCATTTATTATCTTAATATTTACATTAACTCAATCACAATTTCTCAAAGAAGCCAAGAGACAGGTTGCCATTAACTTTCATCTTGCTTTTTGACAGGTCTCCATTACCATATGGAAAAAAGAAGCGTTTATAAAAGTAGTTGACTCAAGCCCTCACACAAAAAGACTATCCCCAGAGACTGTAAATCCCATTGTACTGTAACTGGCTACTTACACTGGCTACAACACTCAATTTAACAATTTCCATCCTATGACACTGAAAAAAGTGACATATAGGTAATAAATATTACTTTTTCCACCCCATTCCCCAACTAGTTCACCTCAAGTAGCAAATTTTATACAGCGGTTAAAACAGGAAAAAAAGAAGGAAAAAAATAATTAAACAACCCATTGCAAAACTGTGGACTTTAGTTAAGACTAAAATAATTCCTTGAATTATTAGGTTCTTAAACATCTACGGAATTTATGCTTTAAATATACTCAAAACATGCTATGATACCTTCCAACTTCAAATTGAGGATGAGACAAAGTATCCCAAAGAACACAGCACCTGAAATTAGGATAAAAATTGCCTGCTCAGTTAAACTTAAAGGTCAAGCATGACTACATAGGTAAGTACTTCATCCAAGCAACTTCAAACCAATACAAAACAAAAATCCCTTCCTATTTCAATGCAGCATCTATAGGAAGTCAGACCATTTACTTAAATACTTGCAGTTGACAACAGCGATAAGAAACCTCTTTAAACACCTTCTATAAAACTTGCTTTTATTTACAAACATTAAGAAGATTTAGAGGCCTTTTTGGACATTCTGTCCATATATGAGTTACAGATTTTCACACACATCACACTTACAGGGAATCACAGAATCACAGAATGGTAGGGGTTGGAATGGACTTCTGCAGGTCATCTAGTCCAACCCCCCTGCCAAAGCAGGTTCACTCAGAGCAAGTTGCACAGGACCGCACCTAGGCAGGTTTTGAACATCTCCAAAGATGGAGACTCCATGACCTCCCTGGGCAGCCTGTTCCAGTGCTCTGTCACCCTCAGAGTAAAGAAGTTTTTTCTCATGTTTAAGTGGATCCTCCTGTGTTCCAGCTTGTGCCCACTGCCCCTTGTCCTATCACTGGCCACCACTGAAAAGAGTCTGTCCCCATCCTCTTGACAGCTACCCTTTAGATACTTATAAGTCTTCTCTTTTCTAGGCTAAAAAGAGACACTCAGCGCAGAACCATCTGCTCTCTGTTACAAAAACATTAAATGAAGATATTAATCAGCCAGAGAATTCCAGGGCCCACAGAGGAGAAAACCTGACCTGGTCAAAGCACAAACTGAATACAAAACAAACAAACAAAAACAAATAAATTGGTCAGAGGGAAACATTTTTTTCAGGGAAAACAAGGCATGCCATGGAGTGGATGAACATACTGAAATGTGGAGGAGTAAGCTGGACAACTTCTGTACCGTCACTAGACACACCTTTGCAGTGCAATTATGACAGCAGAATCACAATTCCTCTGTTTATCACTGTTGTTAATTGTTTTTCACTATAGGCTCAAGAACCTTTAATGAAAGGCAATTACAAGATTTATAGTAATTTGCATTATATTCATCACCTAAATGAAAGACTAAAATGCAGTTTTCTCCTAAAAAGTGTCTGGAGTTACATGCGGTTATTTTCTCTACGTGTAAGCAAAACTGACTTTGCTTTCTAAATGCCATGGAAGCTGAATTTGCCAAATTGTGTTCTTATCACTTAGCACTTTTTTACCTTTATTAAAGAAGAACAAGATCAAATTCTGCATCTCTCCAACAACTGTAAAATAGCATTATAATCCTCTGAATCTGGGCAGCACAGCTATCATCAAGTACATAATTTAGCCAGAATAGGGTGTTATGGGAACATAGCCAGCTCAGTTCTCAGAGACCAGAATAAGAAAAACTTTGCTGTTTATTAAGTCTTCATATTTTGTTCTTAATAGGAAGAAAAGGCAGAAAAAAATCCCCTAAAACTCAGTAAGAGGCAGTGCAAATGTACTGCTTCAAATAGATTCTGGTTATAATAAGTTTTCTTCAGAATATATACATCTGAATTAGGATTTAGTATATTCATATTCACACTGCTGTTTCTGTAACTGCCACCTTCTTAAGGATCTAAAGGCACTTTACAAACAACTTATTAACCTCCAGAATATTTTTCTTATGGAAAAAGGAATTATCTTAATACCTCAGCTCTCTGAAGTCCAAAATTTGTTTTTGCTGACACCATCTGTTCTTTTGTCACAAAAAATAGAAGAATTTTAATTTCCTGTCCTTTATTTTAAACAACATTTTCTATCCCTCTTCTCTATAACCCCAAGGAGAATAAATAGCACAAACCCAATTCAATAATAAAGAATCTGATCATAATTTTGTTTTTTGTATTGTTCATATGCAATTGGCTATCAACTGTATTTTCATTGTACAGTACTTCAGCTAATAAACCCACAAATTATTCCTGCCTTGATACTTTCTTCACAGTCTTCCCTATCTTACACTAAAATTCAGCCAACTGGAAATTCTTTCTTAATTTAAATAAATATCACCCAATAATTTGCTTACATATTCCTCACGATACTTTAGCAACTGATGCAACAAATAGATGCAAAGGATACAACTGATTTAACTGAAGCATATTTTTTGTGTAGTTCTATCATCATAAGCACTGAAACAAAAAAATGTTTATATAACATACGTCAAAACTAAAAAACAGTTGGAGAAGACATTCTACATATTCAAATTATTTAGAATACATAAAGGATGTTACCAAATCCATAAAAGGGCTCTAAGTGGTATGTTTCAAAGCATACTAGCATCAAGCAGATCTGATGTTTTCCTCAATAGACCCAAAATTCCTTGTTCTGCATGCAGCTCTATTGACAAACCAGGCAGTCTCTGTTTGCATATTCTTGTCATGCACAATCTAACTCTACAACTGAGATTCCAAAAAAAAATTTTTTTTTTTTTTTTGGTACTTATTACCAGCTTGCAACTTTGAAAATTCTCCCGTCCTAGCCAGCTGCATTGCATCCCCACTCACCCTGCCCCTCTTTCCACTATGAACTCCGTGTTCTGTAGAATAGGACACTGGGGCACCAAACTCCCCACAAGACATATGAATTTTTAAGGTTCTGCCTGTGGAAGATTATGACTCAAATAATTTGTACAGAAACTGAAATTTCATGGGCTGAAACTAGAATTTTCTTTCTACTGGCTTACCTCATTCTCTTTGGATGTGTACTGTATCTTGAGAGTATCCATGGCTCTAATCATGGCTTGCATGGCAGTAAATATGTTTTGGAAAACCAGTTTTGTGAAGCCTTTCCTGTCTTCTTCTGAGTAACCTGTTCCATGAATAATCCTCATTTGTTTAATGAATGTACTCTTGCCACTTTCTCCTGTGCCTGGGAAAGAGGAGAGAGACAAAAAGTATTTATATTTGCAAATATTGGCAATTGAGAATATTTGTAAATACACATACAAGGAGTTACACCTCTGAGCATGCATAAGTGTCATCATTAGCTATAGTACCATTTCTGAATTTTCCATTCTCCATAATCTTTATTGTTTTAGTCAAAATATTTGCATTGCTGGGTTTGTGGGGGAAGAGGGTGGTAAAAGATAAATATGTATCTTTTCATAATACATCCTGCAATGTTTAATCTCAGCATCCTGTAGGTAGAAGTCAGATTACAAAACAAGCAAGGTATGTGAGTACAAAAGAAAGAAATTTTGTACGTGTAAGGATCAAATTCCTCAACACTGAGAACTTTGCACAAAGTTTATGCATCATTTACAGTTTACAAATAAAGCCTGCACTCAGCCTGAACTTGGGGAATAATTTTATCATTAGGCCACATTACTTAGTTTCACTTTTCTACTGATTCTCATATAAATACTGATTGAAAACATGTTAACTAAAATAATGAAAAATGCATTCATTACTGTCAGCTACTTTGGGAATTATTTTATTCTATTTTTAAAAACCCTAACAAACAGATATTAAAAGGCATATATGAACTTACATCATGCATATAACATTTTGCATGTGCATACTGCTTTAAGCCCATTTATAGGACATAATAATGTATTTCCTAACATTTTTCAAGATGTAAGCCTTGTTCCTCTGTTGTTTCCTACTAGCCTTACAACAAGAGAAGAGTAAAAAGAAGGGCCACAATATATGACGCTTCATTCACAAAACCCTCCCTGCCTCTTAAAAGTTAGGACTTAGAAGTTCATTAGCTGAGTGCTACCTATTTGGTAGCCCTACTGTATCTCTCAAGTACTTGGTCAGGTCTCTTCTTAAAGCCACAGAAACTTTTTTCACCCTCAACACATTTTAGTAAGGAGTTTCAGAGCTTTATCACCCATGACACGTCATTTGTTCTGAGCCTGGATCCACCAGCTTAATTTCTGTTTCTTGTATTCAATAAATCTACCCGCCTGTCTCTCCACACACTCTTGATCTTACACACCTCTATCATATTATATTGGGATTGCATGGCAAGGTTTTGGTAAGCAGGAGAGCTGCAGAGGTGGCTTCTGTGAGAAGATGCCAGAAGCTTCCCCCACATAAGACAGAGCCAGTTTCACCAGCTCCAAGAGGGACATCTGCCGCTGGCCAAAGCTGAGCCCATCAGCAATGTTGGTATTGCCTCTGTGATAACATATTTAAGAAAGGGTAAGAAAAGCTGTGCAACAGCTGTGTGAGAAAGGAATGAGAAAATGTGAGAGAAACAGCCCTGCAGACACCAAGGTCAGTGAAGGAGGAGAGGATGAGGCGCTCCAGGCATATTTCTTCTGTACTTCAGAGCAGAGATTCCCCTGTAGCCCATGGAGAAAATAATGGCTGAGCAGGTTGTCATCCTGCAGCTCATGGAGGGCCACAGTGGAGCAGATATCCACACTGCAGCACATGGAGGACCCCATGTCGGAGCAGGTACATATGCCCTGAGGGAAGCTTCAGCTCATGGAGAGCCCATGCAGATTCAGGCTCCCAGCGAGACCTGTGGCCTGTGGGGGACCCACGCTGGAGCAGTCTGTTCCTGAAGGACTTGCACACCAAGAAAGGGACCCATGCTTGAGCAGTCTCTTCCTGAAGGACTTGCACACCATGGAAGGGACCCATGCTGGAGCAGTTTTTGAACTGCAGCCCATGGAAAGGACTGCTGTTGGAGAAGTTTGCAAAGGACTATTCTGTGAGAGGGATCCCAGGCTGAAGCAAGGGAAGACTGTGAGTAGGGAGGAGCAACAGAGATAAAGTGTTATGATCTGACCACAACCCCAAACCCTGTGCCCCTGTGCTGCTCAAGGGGAGGAAGTAGAAAAGTCAGGAGTGAAGCTCAGCCTGGGAAGAAGGAAGGGGTAGAGGGAAGGTGTTTAAAGATTTGTTCTTATTTCTGTTATTAATTGGCAATAAATTAATTAATTTCCCTAAGCCAAGTCTCATTTGCCCATGATGGTAATGGGTAAGTGATCTCCCTGTCCTTATCTTGACCCATTAATTTTTTCATCATACTTTCTCCTCTGTCCTGTTGAAAAGAGGGGAGTGATAGAGCAGGTACCTGGAGGTCAGCCAAGGTCAACCCACCACACATATTCACCTTCAGCCATACTTTTTCAAGGTTGAAGAGTCCTAACCAAGTCAGTTCAGTTCTCAGGTGGAAGATACTCCATTGTTGCTTGGTCATCCCTTTGACCCTCGTTGAAGCCTTCTCAGTTCTGTCTACCTCTGAGATATACCTAGCACACCAAAACTTCAAATATTAAGGTGCTGCCAAAACTTAGATTTATGAAGTGGCATCATTGTGTTATCTGTACTGTAAGTAATAAAAAAGTGAGGCAGTGCCTGTGTTGTATAGTTGTTATCTATCTGCATTACTTTATATTGGTCTACAATTAACTTTACATGCCATTTCACTGCCTATACTTGTGATATTCTTCTGCAATTTTCAGTCATGCTTACAAACTTTACTGAGCAGAAAATTTTCTCTTTTAATTGCTCAACCTCTCTCCCACCATATCTTTCAATTTATTTATATTTCCAGTATTCAGCGTCCGTGTGATGTGACTGAACAAATTCATTGCTGTTCCACAGATCTTTTATATGAGAGGGTCATAGATAGCTTTTTCTTGTTCTTCCCCAACTGAAAAATGGTTCAGGACCAAAAATACCTGTTATACTTTCTTCTTAAAACCTTCACTTTAATTTTTCAGAGTTTAACAATGAACTCCATTGTAGTTGAGCTATAGGATTTGCTTCACTTCTCCACTAAGAATTTACTGCTGATTTTATACTTAGTACCATTGGGTGTCAAAAATGTATCAGTGCAAAGAGGAAAAAATTCCTCTGAACATTACATCTTCAGATATAACAAAGCAGAAAAATACTCTGAGCACCCATCTCATCATACTGTATTCTCAGTACCGCAGCAGACCATAGCATCACTTTAATGAAAGACCATGCAATGACAGATCTCCAACCATTAACAGTAATAGCAAGTAAAACCCAGGTAACCTAGGAAAGTGTAATAAGTTATATATTACTCATATACCATAGCCATTTTTCTGAAACATTTATTACTATCATCAGTTCTTACTCTATGACCTTCTTTCCTATTTTTCATAATCCATTGTGGACTTCCTTTCAGAGCTGTAGCTGTCCCTTATTCAAAGCCATGTTGTTTCAACAGTTCTTCTCTAGGACATTGCTAGCAACTCTCCAGGTAACAGGACCTCTCCAGATAACAGCACTCATCAGAAGAAGAATGAAGCAACTTTTTAATCAAGCAATAAGAAATATCTAATATTTTTGTCTGTAAAAAAAAAGATTAATATAGTGGTTCTTTCAACAAATGTTCAGGATTTCTTTAATTTTTGGTATTGTATTGGTTTTCTTGAGAGAGATGGAGCACTGAGATATGCTGAATACATGCAAAACAAATTCCTGGAGGAATGCTGATGTTACATTATATACCACAGCCATCAGAAAGGCAGTCCTGGCATGACAGCTTTAAGAAGTCAACATAAATACAATTCTAATGCAATTCAGTTCAAAAACAAAACAAAACAAAACTAAACCCCAACACCAACTTATTTCACTGCCAGTGTAACTCTCATATTTGGGAGGAAAGCAGTGTGATTAATCCAAGTTGAATTGCTGGCCTAAATTTTTATATAACTCAGAACAAACAGTCCTATCACATTACAGCAGTGCCTTCTACTAATGTTTGAGTTAAAAAAAACCCAAACCATTGTGCAGCTGTTAATGTCACTATTAGGGATATGTAACAATGCTGTGAAATTAAGTTTAAAAAAATCTAATTTCAGCTTTTAAAGAAAATGCTTTTTTCCAAGCCCCACAAACACCAAAGGCAGATGGAGCCAGGTTTGAAGAGATCATCATCTGTAAACCAAGACAGAGTTCCCTGCATGTATACAATTTAATTTTTAAAGAAATTTAAGATTAATGTTTTATTATTATCTGATTTGATCTAATCTGTATCAACCTACAGTAAACAAAAATTGCCTATTCAAGTGATTTATAAAGTGTTATTAAATACACTGTTAATAAACAGAGCCATCCTGCTTTACCCCTTGACCTCTGATAATCCTGAACACAAGTTGATTAAAAGCTTTGTGCTCCCTACCCTGACTTTAACGAGAGTGCACAATCTTCCTTCTGTATTCTTCCTTCTAGCAACCCCTTACTTGCCTTGCTGTGCATCTTGTCATAAACACAGAATACAGGGTCTCTTTGCAAATCCAACAATATATGTTCCTTGTTTCTCCACTCCCACAAGCTAGCTAAAAAATCTTCAGGTCTCATTAGCTTAAAATGAAACAAGACTTTTGAAGCACATCTTGACAAAGCATCATTTTAAAGGATGTTAAAAAGTGGCTGGACTTTCAAAAAGAGTTTGAATATGGAGTAGTCATGCCAAGATGCATACTTGTGAGATATGAAGCTAAAGATAACTGCATTTCAGGATGCAACTGCATATACAATCAGATTTGGATTATCTTTTAAATTAAAACAGTTGGAAAATAAATAGAGACACATAAATTGGAAATTGTGTTTTAAGACTTCAGGTGGTGTTCCCTAAGAAAGTGGAATACAGTTTTTACATTAGGAATAATAAAAATGGTAATAGGGTAACTAAAAGCAGGTAGTAAAGAAAGGGTAGACAATAGAACAATAAAATATTGAGGTATTATATACCTTTGAGGTATATTATATACCTTGGAGGCATATAATCTCATTTTAATGTCATCCATTCTAGAAGCATTAGAGAATGGGGGGCTTTAAAATGTGGTTCTATACCTCCAAGGCGTTGGAATTCTGTTATTACAAGCAAGTTTTAAAAGGTTGTTTGTGTAAAAAAAAACCAAACTAAACCAAAAAAAACCCCAAACTCAAAAAACCCAGGCAAAGTGTATTTTATTCCTCAGGGACATTTGTGGTAAAGCACTTGCCAGAATGCATTTAGTGCATTTATCTTCAGGAAATGATCATTACTGACAAAACACAGAAGACATATTCTACTGACTAGGTCAAGAGACAGAATATTCTTAAAAGATGAGATACAAATACATTAGTTAATGTCACATATTCATCCTCCTTCCAGTCATTTTTAGTATTCATATTTTTTCCTCTGCTTCCAGCTACTGACTGCCACATGGCTAAGTCTTACCTATCCAAATCCACTTTCTCAATGAAAAGAAATTTTGGAATTTTGAGTTAATTCAAAGAATAAAACATTTTATCTGTTTTGGCCATTGTCTCTTTTGTCCTTAACTCCTTCTTTGCCTGTCAGCTTTATTTTCCAAGTCTAAGATCTGAATTCTTTATAGAGGAAGCAAGTTATTAAAAACAATCAAACAAACAAACAAAAAGACAGTACCCCCAACAACACAACTCTACGCTTTCATTCTCCTAAGGACTTTGTGTGTGCAACTTAATTACATCAATGAGCAGACTATGAATACAGACACAACAAAACTAGAGGGCTTTGGACAGGGCAAAGCTAACTAACTAGTTTTACTAATCCTACCACTATTAAGAACAACAGAACAGAGGCTTTGGTAGATGAGACAAAGCCTACTGTAAATCCTGGATCCACACTTGAGCAGTTCAAATGACTGAGATCTGGGTTGTTCTTCACCATTATCAGCCCTCAGATGGCAACGATACCTTGATCTACAGTATAGACCTGCCCATGCACTTACTTCCACTTGCCATACCTGAATAGACATAGGTCAGCTAGTAAGCAAATACATTTCATCTGTTGCTGCACGACAACAGGTTTCACCCTTGTTCAGGCAGCTGTGTCTCACTCAAGAGCTGTGGTGCTGGTAAGGGCCAAGTCACTTGACGTCTGCATGAGCAAGCCCCCTGGTCCCAGCAGAAGCCAGAGAAGCTCATATTACCTTCCCAAATGTCCCTGTTGTCAAGCTTGATAAACATGATGAAGTCAATACGCCACAAGTAGAACAAAAAGGTAAGGTACGGGGTCATAAAAGTAAGGTTCATTGTCATCTTTAGACCAGAATCCAGTATTAAACCTCTTCTCCAGTTATTAGTAGCCATTGGAAAAGGCTCCCTGACAGAATCACGTTTATAGCTATAGCTGACCTATCAGCTCTGCAAAACTCAGTAGCCTCAAGCCTCTCCTCTCAAGCCTCTATGACAGGCCACATTCCTGCCTCTGTTTAGAGAAAAATATGGGCAGAAATAATTATGAGAATAAAGATACCAACATTTAGTAATTAAATTAGGAGATTTAGTGCTTGCATTAAAAACTAAACTATATTTGAACAGGATCTGCAACATTTTGTATTGCAATTGTTAGGCTTGTCCAACTGACAGAAGGAAACATCTCTGTAACTGTAGGATTAACAGTTTGATACAGAACTAAATGGTGCTAGTGCATAAATGTGGACATAACAAAAATGGCTTTCAAGTAAATAAACTTGACTTACTGAAAATGTATAAGGTTAGAGCACCAAAAACGTTTTTAAAACAACAGAGGCAGAATTAGATTCTTTTAATTTAAAGGAGGAGACCTGAAGCAGGAGAAAGGACATTTTTCAGGTTTATCAGAAAGGAAAACCCTTGGAGTTCTTCAACAGTCTTGGAGGATTACTCTGCCCATTCTGTTAACTACTTTCATGGAGGTAACATATTAAATGCTGAAACTGGCTTCACAATGTAATGCACATAGTTACATGAAAACAAAGCCACAACCATTTCCACTACCATGCAGCAGGGACAAGACAGTATTTTTAATGACCTAGGGAAAAGCCAAAGCAGATTTCATCTCTACGATTCATACACAGTTAGTTCTTGTTTTCCAATAGGAATGTAACTCAAAAATAAAATGTGTTTTCACTTCTGTTGTCCATTTACCAATGAGCATTCCTGGTATCTTTGCCAGACAATATTTTTAAGTATTATCTGTCACTTTTTACTAACCAACAATACAAAAAAACCCGCCTCTCCCATTATACATTTAGTATAAAGAAACAAATTTGTCAGAGGAAGGTGGGGACCAACCACAAAAACAACCCCCCAAAACACGGCAGCCATTTCAGATACTCCATTCATATTGTGTAGGACTCAGAAAAATTTTCCACATCTGTTACCAGGGAAACAGCTCTCATTCATTCTTAAATCCCACATGCTACAAGCACATTCTGGCGGCTTTTCTCCTGCTGATGACAGGGAATTTGACTAAGAATAATAAGAGTTTTGCAATTTCCAAAGTTGAATTAGCAGAGAGAGAGGCTCCAAACATATTTTAATAATCACCATCAAAAGCTCTGTAGAGGAAGAAAACGATATACTTTTTTAAAAAATTATTTGTTAGTACATGTGGGCTAGTGCTACACATGTAGCTGAATGTCTGCTTCTGCATTGGCACCACTTATTTGACACCTACATAACTCACTAATTCAATGTTATTTCTGCTAGCAAGTATAAAGGTGGAAATGTCAATGTATCTGCAAAGCCATTAAATTACAGGATTCTTAGAAAACAAAAAAAAGTTTAAATACATACAATTTTAGTGAGGAACAATTATATAAAGCAAAAGTTTCATAGCTCATTCTGGTCTTTTGTGCTATAAAAGTGTAGGATAAAGTTAGTTTTCACTCCACTATTCTAAGTCATTCCAAACATCTTGAAGGAAAGCATCAGAGCAAAATCAGCTCTGGAACCAAAACCTACAATCTCTGGGCAAATCCTCCAAGGTTTTGCACATGGGATATGAGGCTTTGTAAAAACAGACAAAAGCTACTGCCCCCTGCAGAAAAAGTGTCTGCTATTGTTTAAAATATTAATACTAAACATATTATTAAAGTAACTTTATTAAAAAAATAGAAAAGGAGATCACAAACGATGAAGGCATCCGTGTGCATGTTCGCACGTGTGCGTGTGTGTATCCTATAAAGCTGACAGTAGCAGGTGGGCAGGCTTTTAACAGGAAACAACTTTTCAGGAACTCAATGATTCTGTGATTACTTCCTCTCTTGTACTGGGGAGCCCAGAACTGGACTCAGCACTCCAGCTGTGGCCTCATCAGTGCTGAGGGGAGGGGAAAGCTCACCTCCCTGAAGCTGCTGGCAGCACTCCTCCTAACGCAGCCAGGGTACAGTTAGCCCTTGTTGCTGCAATGGTGCATTGCTGGCTCGTGTTCAACTTGCTGTTCACCTGGACCCCCAAGTTCTTTCTGCAAAGCTGCTTTCAAGCCAGTCAGCCCACAGTAAGTGGTGCCTGGGGTTGCTTCTCCCCAGGTGCAGGACTTTGCACTTCCCTTTGTTTAACAGCATGAGGTTCCCATCAGCCCATTTCTCCAGCCTGTTGAAGTCCTGGAGGTATGGAAGGAACACGACCTTCTGGTTTATCAGCCACTTCTCCTAGTTTTGGTGTCACCTTGACAGTTTTCACCCTGACAGTCAGTCAGTTTTCAGTCCACCTCACTGCCTGCTCATCCAGTCCATACTTTATCAGCTTCTCTGTGAGGAACTTATGGCAGACAGTGTCAAAAACCTCACTGAAATCTAGACAGACAACATCCACTGCTCACTCTTCATCTACCAGGCAAGTCACTTCATCATAGAAGGTTATTAGGTTGGTTGAGCATGAGTTTACCTTGGTTGATCTTCTTTTCCTTAATGTGCAAATGTCCAGAATTAGCTGCTCCATCACCTCCCCAGGGATTAAGGGGAGGCTGACTGTCCTGCAGTTCTCTTGGTCCTTGCCTTTCTTGAAGATGGGGGTGACATTTGCTTCCTTCCAGTCCTCAGGCCCTTCTCCCAGTTGTCCTGACTGATCAAAGATTATTGAGAGTGGCCTCACAATGGCCTTAGCCAGGTCCCTCAGTACTCGTGGGTGCCCCACCAGGGCCCATGGACTTATGTATGCGTGGTTTGCTTAACTATTCATGTATCTGATCCTCTTCCACCAATGGTATGTCTTCCTTGCTCCACACTTTCTGTCTGGTCTCTGGGTCTTAGATTTTTTTAAAGACTTTTCTGATGTCTTTACTAGTAAAGACTGAAGCAAAGAAGGCATTCAGTACCTCAGCCTTTTCCATGTCCTTTGTCACCAGGGTCCCTGCCCCATTCAGCAAGGGGTCCACATTTTCCCTAATCTTCCTTTTGCTATTTAAGTACTTAGAAAAACCCTTATTGCTGTCTTTGACATCCATCATTAGACCCAACTCCACTTGGGCTTTGACTTTCCTAACCTCATCCCTGTATTCTCAGACAGCATCTTTATATACCTCCCCAGTTACCTGTCCCTGCTTCCACCATCTACGTGCATTCTTTTTATATTTGAGTTTTGCCAGAAGCATCTTGTCCATCCATGCAGGCCTTCCAGCTTGTTGCTTGACTTCCTGCTTGTTGGGTTGGACTGCTCTTGAGCTGGAAGGAGGAGATCCTTGAGTATCAACCAGTTTTCTTGTATCCCTCTTCCCTTCAGGACCTTATCCCATGTCACTCTTTCAAGCAGTCACTGAAGAGGCCAAAGTCTGTTCTCCTGATGTCCAGGGTTGTGATCTTGATTTTTGCCCTGCTCCCTCCACTCAAGATACTCCGCTCAACGGTCACTGCAGGCAAGGCTGCCTTCCACCTCTGCATCGCCAACATGTCCTTCCTTGTTTGTGAGTATGAGGTCCAGTAGGGCACTTATCTTTGTTGGTTCCACTATCACTTGGGTCAGGAAGTTGTCACCAATGCTCTGCAGAAATCTCCTAGATTGCTTGTGCTTGTGCTGTGTTGTCCCTCCAGCTGGTATCGGGATGTCTGAGGTCCCAGACATGCAAACATGAGGCTACTTCTAGCTGTCCAGCTGTCATCTAATCATTCTCTCCTTGGATAATGTTTTCATATCAGTAAGACAATTCATGTTATTGTACTTTTAATAAATCAAACTCAAGGTATATATTTACATAGGAGATGCTACACAAGGCATACAACTCATTTACACAGAATGAGGGACAAAAGTTTTTCAGTGATAGAGAACTGAGAGCCAGGCTCTAGAAAATATCTGCAGCAGCTGAAACGTTTCAACAAGATAAATGTGTAAAGCTTCTTATCATACAAGGACATAATTTAAAACCTTTCAGCTCAGTTCTTTCTCCTGCACCAACATTACTCAGTAGTAACTTATTCAAGTCAGCTAATTCTCTGAAAAATATTATCATACCAAGGCTGCAAATGCACCTACCAGCTTTCTATAGGATTGGATTCCTAAGCAGTTCCCTCAGCTGAGCTCCTTTCCCTTTCAAGTAAGACAGAATCATCTGTCCCTTTCCTTACTTTTCATCCTGAACTTAAAAACTCCTTTAAAATCCAAATTCACTGGTTGTCCTGGTTTTCAACTGAGACAGAGCTACATTTCATTTTAGTAGCTAGAACAGCATTGTGTTTTGGTTTCAGTATGGGATTTGTTATGAGAAGAATGTTGACAACATAACAATGTTTTCAGTTGTTGCTGGAAGTCAAAGGACTTCATGTTTTGCTAGTCTAAAAGTATAAGGTCTAGGGTGGGCAAATAATATTAAAATTAATAAGCTAGATTGGCATTTGAATATTACAATGGGATACTCCATATCATATAATGTCAAGTTCAGTGTAGTAATGAGGGTCCCTCTCTTGTGAGGGTTCACTCTCTCTCTGGCTCTTGCTTGTGCTCTCACTCTTCCAGGATTGCAGTTTCAGTTTAGGTATTGTTGGTCCTCCAGATCATTATCCAAGAATGGACTGGGCTTGGAGAGTGGGTTGTGAGCAACTGCACTGTGTATCACTCATTTGCATATTTTAATTATCAATATTATTTTCATATCAATATTATTTTAAATTGTATTTTATTTCAATTATTAAATTGTTCTTATCTCAACCTAGGACTCTCCTTACCCTTACCCTTCCAATTCTCTCCCCCACCTCCTGTGAGGGGGCAGGGGGTGGGCGAGTAGCTGTGTTTGGCTGCTAGCCAAGTGCTAGCCAAGCGAAACCACCACACTGGTTTAGCTAGCTCTCAGGTTTTAAACTTATGCCACAACTAATACCACATTCAGGAATTAAACCAGTTGATGTGGGGAGAAATACTGTTTTGTTAATCAGAGTTCATGAGAGCTTATTCCTTTAAAGAAATCACAATTTTCATATTCCTCATAATTAATTGATAATGAATATTCCTCAAATAACCTGCTTTTCCTACAGAAGAGAGGCCACCCACTTCAAACTCAAGTTGGCTCCTTAAGGCCATCTCACTAGGTGTACAAGCTATGTCCATTAGTCCACATCATAACCCAGCTTTTGGCACCTTCGTTTATGAAACAGAAGGATGAAGCAAATTTACACTGCATTTGCACCAAAAAGACTCCACAGCTGAGGCAAAATTTGCCTACAAATTACGACTGTCAGTAACCCTACCTTGTTGATTACTGTGAGACAGCTGAGAAAGGCAATAATTGATTTATTATTCTTGAGTCTTTCCCTGTATTGACATGTCTTGTTTCAAATCAATACCTTACTTTAAATTCTTACTGGTTTAGTTCAAGTACCTTCTCCAGATTAATCTGTAAAGCACTGAATGTTACAGTTAGTGAACAATAAAATGTCATTACTAGACAACAGTAACAAGAGGCTGCAGCCTAGCTCAGTGTTATAAAATAGTAAATAAACTATGTATATGCACATATTTATCCAAAGCTCTTCCATCAGGAGCAGCAGTAGCTGTTTCAGACGACATTCCAACCACTCCAACCACTGACTTTAAACTGACTGCAACATACACACAAACCAAAGTCAGACTTTCCAGAACACTCCCTCAATGCTCATTGGCAAGTGCTTTCACTGCCTTGGCTACAACTCCTCAGCACATTGCAGGTAACTGACTTCAGCAAAGGTAATCTTACAACATTACTGTGCTGAGCCTGGGGACATGCTCATTTACAAACACCACATGCCTGGGGGGGTGGGGAAGGTGTATTAGAGAGCCTTGGATCATTAGAAAAAATAGCAAATTTCCTATTAACTCCTTAAAAATGTACCCACTCTAAGATCAAATTTAGAATTGCATTAAAATTCCCAGTAAACACGTTACTGGAAGCCAGTAAACACACTCATTCCAAGCTGTGATGGACCACAAAACATGCTTAGGTATGTGATGTTCTTTCATAACAAACCCCAAGATGTGTGTCCCTTTACAGCAACCTCACTCCATAAAAGGCCACATCCTGCCTTTGACATACATGGGTGGCTCCTACTCACTTCAAAAGGAATCTAGTGATGGACAGGATATAGACTTAAATGTTTGTAAATATTTTAAGAAAGTGGTAGTCTGAAAACTCATCTTTGACTGAGAAACACTGTGCTAAACAGGGGCAATATGAGAATTTATAGTTCATCTGGCCCTCATCCCAGACTATTTCTGCAAATACTGATAAATAAATGATCATCAGTTTCCATTTCAAGCATGCTATAACTGATGTCACTAGAGTATCATAAAGAGATGCAAAATGGGGCGAATAATTATTAAAAAGGTAATACACATATGCTAGTGCAAAGTATTTCTTAAAATTAATAATTAACATTGAATAGGAAGGTTCATTTGTATCATATAAAATGGCTGATACTGCAGTTATTAACTTACTACCAAATTCAAAAGTAACAGAATGGCAAAACCCCTAAAAGTTCTTCTGGTTCTGAAGTTCATGTAGCAGAGATCTGAAAAGAAGTGTGATATAAGAATCCACAGAGACTTCTTCCAATGTTGAGAAAGCAGCTTTGCTTTAGCACCACATATCAAAACCAAGAAGCTGAAAAAACTACTACCAGCAAGGCTCTACCACATAGTGATGAGATCTGAAGGAGAAAGATCTGTCTCTCTAAATGTTAGGGCAAAAGAGAAGAAAGTAAATAGCATAGAGTGACTGACAGTTCTCTTCCTGAGCCCACTTTCTATCTCGCTCCCTTTGCAGTCTCTCAGATACCTTCTCTCTCCATCCTCCCTCTATCTCTTTCCAGTCTCACATATCTCTCATACATTCCCTCCTCACCCTCTTCTAGTGTCCTCCACACTCCTCTTCCATTTTTCTCAGTTTAGCTTGCACTTTTGGAAACACAGTCTTTACAAAAATCCAAGCATGCAACGAGTAAATAAATAAATAAATAGTGAAGATCCAACATTATATTTTCATGTTATATTTTTTTCTTCCCACTCTTCATCTTTCCTCTTTATTGACACTGTATATTTTTTGGATCTGTAGGTTTCTAGCTACATTTCTCTGCAATCCTTCAGGCAAATATTACAAACTACTACTAATCCAAAGAAATAGAATGGTAATGTAAAAAAGACACCAAATAAAACTGCTATAAATAAAACACATTGAAAACTGAGGTATGCCGAGGTATGTGATGAAGACCAACTCCTTTCCCCCATCGAGACCACAACATATCTGAACATCTAACAGGACATCCTTGCTATTGTTTTGTTTTCTGACAGGTCCAATAATCACTCAGTAGATAATTTTCCTTGATCAAGTCTAATGTTGCACTTTGGCCAACAGCATCAGGCAAAATTAGATTCTCATCAGCTCATTCCCAGGGAAAAAACACTGATAAACAATGTCTTGATATATCTTGATGCAGTCCCAAAAATCTTGTTTCAACAGTGTTCTGTAGAATAAACAAGAAGCGGCAGCTTCCTCTCTCTTAATTTTCTAAGCAATCGCACTCTAGCTTTTCATAGTGTACTACACTTTTTTTGGCTATCACAAAACCCCCAAATAATCTGGGCTCCAGTATTCTTACTTTTAACAAAAACCTACAAATTAAAAGGTCTGGCACACAACTGAAGACCAGACACCATCTTTCAAACTTCAGCACCCCACCCACTGCCATGCTGATCCTTTTTCCTTTGATTCTTTCCTCTACACTCAGGATTCTAGGCACTTCTTGCAATGCCCAAATGTTCTCCTCCTCCTCCACAACGGAGGACACTGAAACAACACCTCTCATGTAAGAACAGAATCTATGAGAATGAAACTACCAACACACTAAGACACACTGCAATAAGTACAATATGCAAATACTTTTAAAATACACTAAATATTCATATAGGATGCTGGTCAGAATTAAAGTGGCCTTGGTTTGTTTTAGCTTCATTCTCTCAAACTGATACTCCTGCCCTCACTGAGGCAGTAGGAGACCTCTGCTGTGACAGGTGATCCTCAAACCTTCAAAATTTGCTCTGCCACCCAGCTCGGGGCAACGCACTTCCATTCTTCTCGGCATCAGTGATCTCTGTACTGAAAAGCCTGAGGCATTTGTGCATAGCAGGTTCAAAAGTATAGGTCAGAAAGAAAAGTGGGCATTTCTTTTCTCATTCCTGTATGTTTATGCAAATACCCCTCTCTCTCAGAGACTAAACAAGAAAGTGGATAGAAGAAAACAACCCAGCCAAGTCTCACCACTTCTGTGAGAGGCAAGAAAACACTGTGAGGGTGTGGAAACAGTTTGTCTTGAGCCCCAGAACAGAACTGGAAAAACTCACTCACTCTTTTCTGGAGAGACTACAGCTGGCTTTACTTACAGGAAAAACAAAACAAACAAAAATCCCCAAAACACTCTACTTTGTCTGTAATGTTGGCAGTTACACTACAAAATAATTTCATGTACAATGCAGAAAAACTAGTCAAAAAGTTAAAAAAAGGAGTAATATAAAGAGATTATCAACACCAACCAGTAGTTTTTAATTTTTAAATATTCTTCATATTCTTTTAAAAAACTGAAAAATCCTATATGAATAAGAGAATCTAAATGCTATGTTACTGAATAGCTTAATGAAAATGCAAACTAAGACAAAGTTGACACAGTTTATAATCAAAAGTTTTACACAGGAAGACTGAGACAAGCGTTCAGAGAGTAAGTAGGCCTGAGCAAACTGCATACAGTGGCACAGTAATGCTCCTCGACTTTGTAATACTCTTGCTTATTCCTAAATCATCCTTCATGATTAAAATATTACTGAATAATAAGAACCAAGAGAAATAATATGAAGGAACTAATTCGAGCTACACATACTGGAGTTTCCATTTCTGAGGTTTTCCCTCACCTTCCCTCTTTCTGCCATAATCATCCAATTACTGTTAAATTGTGCTTTGCATCTGCTAGACAATAAAAGTAATTCAATTTATTCTTTGCTGAAGTATATTAGCTTCCAAACATACTTGTACTGGTATGCCTGGAAAAGTTAAATCTGCTAGTAATTTTTATCTGCAAAATTCACACAAAAGTGAATCTTCCTTGAAAAGTCTGCAAATTCTATCTTTCGACATTAGCAAACTGAAGTTTATTCCTTTCAATTACCAAAACATCAACACAGAGTACAAGAAATCATGTAATTGTCCTACATCGCTATTTAGTTTCCTAATCCTGCCCTACCTTCCCCACAGACACTGTTCCCCTTCTGTGTTTTCCATGGGTGCTGAATGTTCCATTTTTCTCAGCTGGCAATGAAGAAGTAGCTGTGCACTAGTAAGTAAATCTCTGTGGGCTACAAGAGCTTCAGAGATAATCCAGGCTTCACATTCCATTATGCTAAACTGGGACTATGTATCTGACAGAATTAATGCATGTTTAAGCAAGAACAAAAGGTACACACCAGTCTTTTCTTTGAACCAAATTTCCTTGTTTCCTTGGATTTCTCAATCCTCACAATAGATAACAACCAGCTTTCAACAAGGAAATGCATTATTTTAACTTAAACTTTATATATCCTTTTAAATTTATTTTATAAGTCTCTTTTTGTGCTAAATAAAAGGAAACAGTGAAACAGCTTCCCCATGGAAAATCTTTTGCTGCTGCAGGATGTGCTGGATGATGCCAGTAACAATTTATATTCTTGGTATTGTGTGTGTAATAGGAAGTACTGTAAGAAGCAGGAACAAAACTTAAACACAAGAAAAAGCTTGTTTAAAACTGACAAAACCTGTCAAAAAACAAGAACTCCAAATACATGTTCTTGTCTTGCCAGATTATACTCTCTAAATTGTTAGCAGAAGGAATGGATCCAGTGCAAACACAAGTGCCAAAACAAACTAGTCAAGTGCCCCATCTACCATGAATGAGTAAATGGCAACAAGTCACCCTTTGAGCTTCATCCTTTCTACACTTCGTACAGAGATAACCTTGATAACTGCTACAAAGTTAACTATTTTGTGTATTTAGTGGTAGAAGACATTTTTTCTTCACAAGTGTCCATCCCAATGCTTTGAAATTGATTGTAAATTAATCAATAAGTCCCTATAATCCTGAATACCCTCACTCTTGGGAACAGCAGGAAAAAAAACCCCATAATAACTGACACTGTCATTAATGTACATCAGACTTCTAAAGGCAGAAGTCTTCAAAAACCAATACAACTGATGCATGGCTTTGCTTAGAGAAACATAACTCCCCTCCTGCATTGTCACAACAGCCGTACCAAAACTGAGTGTTGGCACTCGAGGAGTTGCTGCCACAGTGTATGGAAAGGCAAGGGTGGAGGGGACAGGTTCAGCACTGCTAGTTCATATGCTGGTACTTGTTAAGGACAGGGAACGCATATGACTTTTTACATTAAAAACTTAGGCTGTCACAGAAGCTACTTAGCAATTTCTAAACATTTTCAAAGCACTTAGAACTACGAAGGCACACAAGCTATTAAAGCTGGAAACGCACGACTGCATTTTGCAACAACATTTTTCAATTTGCTTAGCACATGCAATGCACCTCTCACTTCTTTTTTTTTTTTCCCAGAAAAACTGGAATCTCAACACTTCCTATCCCCTTTCTACAACTGCAGTGACAGCAGCACCCACCTTCTGCATTGTATAGAAACACAGCTAGTAAACGCTGACGAGTAAAACTTTGCCGCTTGTCAAGGCAAGCCTCCACTAGAGCATCTGCGAGAGCCAAGCAGAATATAAGGGACACTGTGTCTAGCATACCAGTGTGGCAGTAGCTCCCTTCTCCTAGGACATTTGGAAGCTACCACCACTAAAATGTTACGTCCACCTCCTTACTTCCCCATCCACATCACATCATGATTCACTCCTTGTTTCTTGCTTTCCCTGCTCTGACAGACTATTTTAAAACTAAAGACAGAGAGAAAAGCCTCAAAGGAATCCAGTATTTTCAGGAAACACAAACTTGCACTGAAGAAGAATAGAGGCAAAATAGGAGTGGCAGCGTATGACAACCATTTTTAATTTCAACTGCTGATGACAACTATACTGTTGTAAAAAAGTTGCTTACAAATAAAAGGATTAAAACAAAAAACCACCACATCAGGAAGTATAGCTAGAATCTGAAACAAACTTTACATAGGCAGCAGCTAAACACTTTGTATCCATAAGTAGCATCATATTTGTCAAAAAAGTTCCTCCATGTCCTCCTAGTTGTGCTGGGAGCAGATCTTCACAAAACCAGGATGACACACAATCAAGATACTCACGTGCTATGTTCACTGCTTACATTCTCTGCATTAGTTAAATCAGCTGTGAAGACAGAAGAGAATTTGGAAACCAGATTTGAAAACAAAATCCATGATGCACTTTTGCCTCATGATGTAACGAAAGTAAAAGCTTCACACACAGCAGGCATCCTTATTCTCTTAGAATAAGAGTTAGACTGGCTCTGACTCTAAGAATTATTACACTAAGGGATCTCAGCTCTGGTATGCAACACCGCCAGTGAAACACAAACTACATCAGTGACGTGAGAATGGCAGCTGCAGAGTTGAACCTTTTGCATGTGTCTTTGGCACAAATCCCAGAGAAGGTGTGGGAGTATCTGGACAAGCCCTGTAATACCTGAGACAAAACCAAAACTCCAGGTTATTCCTGAGACAAAAAGCAGAAGTGAGAGATCAGCAGTACTCAGCATTCACACACTTTAAACTTTATCAAAAGATCCATTTGAGTCCTAGTCTAAACACTAATCTACCAACACTTCCTCAAACCTACACAAAAGTTTTGCCAGGTCATCTTATAAACATATATAGGTTCATACAGTATGCACTCAATTAAAATAGAAGTTTCCCATCAGAATCTAACAGTGTAACTACCAGAATAACTTTTTTTCCCCCCCATGGGGGATGGAGCCTAACTGCTTCTGAAGGATCTGAGCAATCTAGCATGTCAAATTATTAAAAAAACGCTTAACTATGAACTACTCACAATTTACCTCTAAATCACATAGTGTCCAGCCCTGGATAATATTATTATCCAATAATATATTTCTCAAATACATACATTGCAAGTTTCTAAATATTCTAAATATTTTCTAAAATATTTTCTGATATTATCTTAATAAGTCAGACCTTAAATTAGCACTTTGTGCTGCTGAACACAATGAGGCTAATTTGCTGTTGCCATAGTTATGTTTTCTTTTGCTTCCAAAGAGAGGTGACACCATAGAATCATAGAATGTTGTGAGTTGGAAGGGACCCACAAGGATCATCAAGTCCAACTCCTGTCCTAGCATAGGACAGTTGCGAGATTCAGACCATGTGTCTGAGGGCAAACATTGGCCAAATGCTTCTTGAATATTGTTGGGCTTGGTGCCATGACTGCCTCCCTGGGGAGCCTGTTCCAGTGCTCCACCACCCTCTGGGTGAAGAACCTTTTCCTAATGTCCAACCTAACCCTCCCCTGGCACATCTTCCTGCCATTTCCCCTGATCCTATCAATGGTCGCCAGAGAGAAGAGATCAGCACCTGCCCCTCCTCTTCCCCTTGTGAGGAAGTTCTAGACCACAATGAGATCTCCTCTCAGTCTCCTCTTCTCCAGGCTGAACAAACCAAGTGACTTCAGCCTCTCCTCATATGGCTTCCCCTCTAAGCCTTTCACCAATTTAGTGGCCCTGCTCTGGACACTCTCCAGTACCTTTATATCCTTTTTATCCTGTGGTGCCCAAAACTGCCCCCAGTACTCGAGATGAGGCTGCAGCAGTGCGGAGCAGAGCGGGACCATCACCTCCCTCGACCAGCTCACCATGCTGTGCTGGATGCACCCCAGGACACAATTGCCCCTCTTGGCTGCCAGGACACACTGTT
>NW_010340433.1:0-1195 GCF_000700745.2 Antrostomus carolinensis
TCCCTCAGAAGAGGAGGGACAAGATGGTGGCATACCATATTGGATGTACCTACCAATACAGGAGGTAGAAAAATGTGGGACTGGAACAGCATTTCAGTTTTTACAAGTTCTTCAGATTTTTTTAGGACAGAGTCCAGCACTGTAATTAAGTGAATGCTCGTGAACAATATCCCTGATTTCTGTAGGGCTGTTGATGTCCTCATTTCTAGGCACATACTTGTTCTTGTTTGAGGCCGTAATCAGTAGCCATCCTCTAGAATTCAGTGTGTGTTATATCCTTGCCTTCAAAGTCTGCTCTGCTTTTCCATTCCAACCCTAGAGAGCCTGGCAAAGGAAGACATAACTGGAATTTCCCAACAGTTTCTGTTATAAAACTGAGGTTTTCAGTCATTTATAACTTCACTGAAATGCAACCACTCAGACCAAAGTTTCCTATGCTAGGTATCAGAGTAACGCTGAATTTTTTCATAACAAAGTATTAGCTAAAATTTTTCTGTGACCAAGAAAAATGTTTGTTTTGTTTTTTTTAATCTTGGAGGAGCTCTGCTGCTCTCATATTTTGGAGCAGAAGATGCAGCAGAAGAGCTTTCTGGTCTGAAAGCTACTGGCATTAACAACAATCCTCTTTGCCAGTATCCGGGAATGCAAATAAAATTGATAAAATAATGAGGTTCTAAAAATTAAGTATTGCAAGTGATATTTAGTACAATGCTGTATTAGAATTTGGCGGCTAAATGCCGTCTATATTGAGAACATACTCTTCTGTAGAACTCTGATATGTGAAGCCATAGAAAACTGGATTTTGTCCTTATTTCTGCCACAGAGGAGTTGGGTGAAGCTAGATAAGTCACTTAAAGAGTTCTAAGCTGGTCATTAATTTTGCATTATTCATTCTCAAAGTGCCTAATTTTTATACTATTTAGATTAGAGTTTTAGTTCTGGGCTCCTCTTATTCCTGCAATCTTCTGAGATCTGTCGGAAGCTAGTGAAGAGGCTGAGTATTTAGTGATTTTGTGAAACATTTTAGCCACTAAAATTATTTTAAAATTTTAAGGGGTTTTGTATGCCTTACTGTCCGGCATCTGTGCAGTTGTGTTTAAATGCTGTTATGCCTTAGGAAAGGTTTGAGGTGATGCTTTTATTGTTTTATAATTGTCCTTCACATATAAGCACTGTCTGTTTAGGGCATGAAATG
>NW_010340433.1:1206-2243 GCF_000700745.2 Antrostomus carolinensis
AGGAACTTTGCTACCTTAGGAGTTGAAGGATCCTGAAGACCAACCAGTCTGTTCCCTAACCATGATGGAAATAACCTACTGAGGTAATTTGTGATGGGTGTGCTGAGAGCTTTAAGAACAGGCTAATGATGGCAGATGGCTATTGGTTCCAGTGTTCCAGAAACCTTACTGCCAGAAAGTTTTCCTTCGCATCTAACTGAAATCTCCCCTGCCCCGGTGCAGTGTAGTTAGTGTTTGTATTAAAACAAACACACGGTTAAGGCTATGCAGACAGCTTTGAATTTAACACTTTTTACACCTGAAGGTTGATTTTATATGTGTGAAATGATCAAATGTAGTACATGCCAAGACTGAAGGTATTTTGTATCTGAAGAGATCATATTTTTATTTATGATTCAGTCAAAATGAATTAAAATAATCAATGATTGTTTTGAAAGCAAATTACTGGGAGCACTATATATCTACTGTGGCAAGTGCTGAAGAGATGAGAATGTTTTATAATGCCAGGATGAGTTGAGTAAACATGGGTATTTATATACTCAACAGCAGCAAATCTCTGAGAGGTTTGTTTGGTTTTTTGTTTTGTTTTGTTTTTTTCTTGGCTGTGTCTCCTCTGATCCCACTTCTATCCCAGAGGAGGAGGAGGAGAAAACTAATGTTCCTATCACACGTGTTCCATTATTGATTTTCATTCCAATCTATCCAAAGTCTTCTGTGCTGGAAATAATTAGACTCTGTGAACAGAGATGAAGCAAAAATCTATACAGTGCTGGATTGCCAGAAATGAAGACAAGGGAGCCTAATTAATGTTGCATATAGAATGCATTTTGGATGAATGGGCTTCCCTTTCTCAAAAGCAGATCAACAGTGGCTATGTCACAAATTTGCTGTTAATTAAATAGCGTTCACTGTATGCTTGTAAAAATGGCATGGAGGAAAAAAAAAAAACCAACCAACAACATTGGACAGCAGCAGTATTTTACAAGATCTCTGCAATTAGAAGAAGAGCCTGTGAAAAATAAACTTATGGGCTTCCT
>NW_010340433.1:2333-6672 GCF_000700745.2 Antrostomus carolinensis
CCTGCTGATGGTAAGGTATTTTTTTCCATATGAAATTCACTTTATGGATTGACTCAAAGCTCTTCAGGAGCCTCTAGTCACTGAAGAAGTTTGGACATTTCAGACATCGGACTGGACGTGTGTTGGGAGGGTTAAAGACAGGAAAAATGTTCTTAGGAGCTGGTGAACAACAGCCCAGGACACAGCTGTAAGGAGCTGGGTAAGGGCTGTCAGGATCTGGAGGATCTGCTTTTATTTTAGTGAGAGGTGGACTGAAGGAGATTTAAGTGAGACACATTATGTAACATGTCTTGGGAACTGAGAAGGCAGATGTTTAGGACGAATGAAAGAGAATTGCTGGGAAGTCTTCTCAACAGGTATGCGCTCAACTAATAGCAGAAATATCTGGAGCGAAGAACTGGAGGGTATCTTGAAATAGATCAAGAGAAAATGTAAGATGTGTTTATATGACACTGTTTGCTTGTTTGTTTTCTCCAAGTAACACAAAGATAAAGTTGTTCCCAAAACAGAAACATCCAGTCTTTTAACTGAATCAGAGACAGGCCTGAATCAGTGATTAAGCTTCCTGCAGTAACATGTGCTGTCAGTGGTTTTGCAGCGAGCATCCTCTTCTCCCTCACTAGTCTTTCTGAATCCACTTCTGTTTCTTGGTCCCTTGCTGTTTCCTTCCTACATCCAGAGGAGCTCAGTACCTTGTGGCAGCCAGTAGAAGATAACTCCTGCACTAGTCTCACCTCTGTGCGGTGCATGGCCAGATGCAGGCTGGTGTGGAAGGCCCTCTGTGTTTTAGAGGCTGAGAAGAGTGTGTGTAGCAGCCCTGATGGGTTAATATCTATAGTTGTTAGCCCACTCATTTTTCTGTGAAGCTGCTTTCTTTTTTAGCAGTCCCCAAAATAACGCTACATGCCTATGCATGCTGCAGAAAACAGCAGCGTTACCTTGGGATTTTTGGTGTGTCAGAGGTCTGTGATTCTGAGAGAGTTCTCATCCTGTAATCTGCAGGCCGCTGGCGTGCCTTCTTTCAGCCTTTAATTCTCTCCTTTTATCTCTATTCCCTCCTTGCTCTTCTAGATATCTGTTGTGGCCAATCCAAGTGATATGATTGCTCTCTGTGCATCTCTGGAGAATTTAAATAGTGTCATTCCCTCCTCCTTCCCTTTTCTCCCTGTAAATGCAAAGGAAGTTTCTCTTATTCAGGCAAAGATAGAAAACATGTTTTCTTTCTAAGAAACTACAGAATGAGTAAAACCCAGGCTCCTTGGTCAAGCAGATGAGTTTAACTGATGAATCTGTAGGAATCTTCCTAGACTGTGCCTTAAACTGCAAGAGTAGATATGTTTTCTGATGAAAATCTAATTGACATAAATATGGTTTTAGCATAGATTTGATAGAGGGAATTATTTTTCCCAATATATGTGGTTGAGTTTCAGTTTTCACCACTTACAGAAGCTGTGGTTCTGGTTTAGGAATTTTATGAAATAAAATTCGAGTGCAGGAAAAAAGGTGCTATTAAAAAAGATATTTTTATATTAATATGCCTTCTACAACCTCTTTTCTTCCCATTTGGCTGCTTAGCATTGTCTCTCTCTACTCTGATTCTCTTTTAATAAGCGTTTTTCTCTGCAAACTGTCAGCTCTGATAAACTGAAATAGGTGCACACATCGGTTGTGATTCTTCTCACCATCGCTGCATTTTGATTCTGAGCTCCAGATTTAATCTAAGTAATCTACTCCTGGGACTTAAGTCAACTCCTAGATGCTTTTTGATGTTCTACAAATAGTAAAGCATTGCAATAATTTAAATGAAATAACCAAATTCATAAGAAATACACTACTTGTTATCTTTCCAACAGAATTATTTCTTCCCTGGATCCATTTAAAGCTGCACTGCAGTTACCAAATCAAGAACTCTGAGTTTTCAGTATAGGGGTGTGATTAAGTGTGTGATTTCCATTACATCCCAGTGTGCTACATAATAAAAAATGAAAACATGTAACACATTTTGAGTATATAATTGAAATGGATTTTCTGACCTAGTCCCAGTGAATAGGTGCTAAAGTGATGGCAAAGACTGTAGCTCCTGGACTGCAATTATCATTTGAGTTATTTCTCAGCAGTAGGAGACTTCAGAACTGTGGGCACAATGTAAAAAAATAAAAGGGGGAAAAAAAAAGGGGGGGCGGGGGGGGGGGGGGGGCAGAAAGTCCTTTTGTCCTTTTTCCCTTTGGCCAGCAGCAGCAAGCTGACAAGCCAATGCTTTTGAAGTTATTTTGGGTGTGGGAAAAAGTGATTCACATTGATTCTGCTTGTTCATATGTTATCCTGTTGCATCTTGTGTAACAACATAATCTAACAAAATATTTTAAAACATATTTGAGTGTTTTAATCAACTGGAACCTCAAGAGAGTGTGAAAACAATTCTGGTTTCGCAGAAGTCAGTCACATTTTGTTGTTTTCTTCAGTAGCAGCAGAAACTCATCTATATGGCATATATTTTAAATTCTTGCAAGCATAGAAAGCATCACTGCTTGTTCACTCCCTCCAGAATCTGAGTCCTCTGTAGTTGTTGCCCTGAGTTGAATAAATCACACTACTGAATGTTTCGCATAAAATGGAATTGATACAGCTTATAATTTGCCTTTCTCTTCTGTTCTAGCTTGGCTTTACATCCCTGAAAAGACATTGTAGTCACTGGCAGTGATGACCACCTCTGGAAAATGTGGGCTTTACCTGATGGGGACATCATCATGACAGGTGAAGGTCATACTGATGGGCTTTCGGGCTGCTGCTTCCATCCAAGGTTAGTGCAAACAGTCCCCTGAACAGCACTAATCCCTTCTGGGGAGTACTTGTTTGCTCTTTCTTTGTTCACTGGCTTGCTTTGATGACTTTTTATTCTCAGTGTAACCCTGCGCTCTCTACTGAATTTCCAAGCATGTAGATAAATGTTCCTCTGGCTTTCGGTGTGTTGACTTAAGATTGATTGCTTTTAGTATTTTGTACATCTTTAACTTTGTCCACGTGCCAGTGCACGTAACAAGGAGTAATAAGCTTTTTAGGTCTTACTGCATTCATTTTCTCCATGTTCATGCACTATAACAAACACGGTTCTGTTATTAATAATACAGAAAAGTTGATTTCTTGTATTAGGCATTATTTGTCATATGATTTAGAGTATTCAGGTTTACCTAGAGAATAAGAATATGAGCTTTCCTCTTTTCTCTTTATATAGATTTGAAGCTGAATTAATAAATGAAAGTGAACATTGAAAATAAGAAATAAATATTCAGGTTACAAGGGTCATGGAAATAGGCCAAACATGAAGTAGATGTCTTGGTCATTCTGGTGAAAAATAGAAAGCCATTTTGCTCTTAAAAAAAAAAAAAAAAATTCCATTTGTTAAGATTGAGCCTCTATATGTTAAAATGATTTTGCATCAGATTTGTGAGGCTGCAGTGGTAATAGAGTTCTTGTTAGTATAATAAAGATCTGCCAGGCTACTCACCTGAGGCTCACTTATAAAAAGAGCATTATTAAGTGTCCAACCTTGTCTTTTCATTGTATTTATTTTATGAAGCACTATTAGCTTTTTCCTTCATGAGAATGAAAAGTCTCCTATTTAATTTGTGGTTCCTCACCATTTCTGGTATTGCAGTGAGTTAGCAAGCGCACACACAATCTTCTAAACACAAGAAAATCTCCTCCCTGGTTTGCAAACCTCAAGAACATGGAGTCGTGCTTTCTGCAATTAATTAAACATGCATTTACTCTTTTCTTGCATCTTCTTCTCCTTTGTAACATAGACTTTTTCTTAAGATGTTTGTGTTTCACAGTGTTCTCTTTTTCACCTGTATATCCTTGAAAAAATTTTATATACTTAAAAGACAATATTTTACTTAAATAATTACCTATAGTGCAGAAGGAAAGAAATGGGAAGCTTAGCTTCTTGTTTTAAGATGGTAGGAAATTTTTTTTATTACTGAATGAGAGGCTGCACAGAGTTTGTGAGCATGCTGGACATCCTAAGTCTAACTTGCAGATAAACAGAATGCTGCCTTACCTCTTACCTGTTATGAATATAGAACTCATCACAGGGAAAGAAAGGGTAATACAATTAGAAGAGCATGTTATCATTTATAAAGCTGCTGGGCATGCTAATCAGATTTCGATAATGCATTGTTACCATGACACCCGCTGACTCAGAGACTCAAAACTATTTTCTCATTAGTCTTTGACCAGAATACAGTCCTTTCAATAGGCTTTCCTATTTCTCATTCAATTATTGAAATTAAAATGAGTTGAGGTACATCATTATTCTCTTGCAGTATAAATTGACTCC
>NW_010340433.1:6699-12532 GCF_000700745.2 Antrostomus carolinensis
GCTGTTAAAAGATTGTTTTCTGTTACTGGATAAAATATATATAATGTGTCAAAATACATTTAATCATACTTTTTTTTTCCTTTTTTTTTTTAAAGTAGGGGACTTCTATATATCAGGTGTTCTGGAAGTAAAAACAATTAGATAAAAATGGAAAGTTCTTACAGAACTTTTCTGGAATCAAATGTAGATAGCCTCTAGTTTTGTTCCTGTTCTAAAGATTTAAAATTAGGTTCGTTCAGAAGTTGAAAACAAAAATATTTTTGTGTCACTGAGCTATTAAATTGTGATCCAGAAAGCTGGGTAGAACTCCTACACTTCTACTTTCTTTCCTTTTTGTCCTCTATTAGATAATTTATCTTCTGTTTCTTCTCTCCATCTGTAAAATCGGGCTTAGAACAATCTCTACCTCTGGTCTGAGAAATATGCTATGTGTAGCCAGAGGATGCACGTGCATGCGCAGTCACACAAGCAAGGCCACTTTCAAACCATCTTTGGACAGCATCAGAATAATTCACACACTGACACTGAGTGTACTAATAATTTGAGGAGATACGGATCTAGAACTATGATGTGAATTTCAGCAGTGCTTCTGCACACAGAAATGACTTGGAATCCCAGAAATCCATTTTTACATATTCACACTGTAATATTACTTAAACAAGGGTCTTTCTCATGATTGCGTTTGTGCCACAACAGTGAAGTCTCACTGGTAGCTGGGAAGATCTGTAATTTCAAGCTAAAGTTGCTGTTGAGTTTATGTATCCTCAGCTCCTCCAAGAGCAATGAGAGAATGCGGGTTGATAGGAGGAACTTAACCTGTATGCAGTAAAAAGGTAAGGATTTTTGCGCTCTGGACCTTGCCAACTGATTAATACTTAACAGCGATGAGGATTTTAATTTGAGTCTTTACCCATAGTGATGTACAACAATATCCTTGAGTATCATCATGCCGTTGAGTCTTAAGGGCAAACACCACTGAGTTGCTGAAGAGTTGTTGGATGGTGGAGTCTTGTTTTTTCCCTCACAGGCAATATGCTTCATTCCATGATTATTTTTTGCTTAAAAATACAGAGGCATCTCCTTCACAAGTGAGCAAAGTAGAGTGAGGTGAGGGCGTGTGGTTTGATGAAGCTCTGGAGGTTGGTGGTGTGTAATTTTTTGCATTGCGCTCAGTGCTTTTCAGTCTGTACAAAGGGTTTTAGTCCTCTGTGTGTCCTCCCCATATGGCAGTGGCTCCCAGGACAATGGATGAAGGGAAGCAGACTAGCTCTGTGCCTGCAAGGACATATCAGATCTGCAGATCTGAGAGTAGAATTTTGCCTTAAGCTTTTTAAATAAAAGTAAAACTTCAAACAGGTCCCATTGTCTACAGAGTACAGCAGCTGGAAGGAGGGAGGAGAACAGTGCTTCCTTTTTGAAGCTCAGGTGACAACTGGTCAAACTTCAAAAACAAACACTATTTTTACTGTAGTCTGGCTGAATAGTACTTTGCAGATGAATTAGCTGCTGCGAGTTCCTGTTGCTGTTGAAAAATTCTGGAGTATTTCCCAACTTATCTTTTACATGTGTGAAGGACTGAGGGTGTCAGAATGACTCCTGCCACAGCCATCCACATGAGCTTCTTGTTAAAAATCTGGATAGCTGGAGGACTGTACCTGTGGATACCAGGTGTCCTGAATGTTTGGAATAGCAGACAAAAAACTGCATCTTCTGACAGTTTCCAGAATAAGCTGAGTATGTTAATGCTGCACCTTTGAGAACCATACTCTAATTACACTAAGATATTTCAAAGCATGTACTAGATTTATTTATCTTTATTACTAACCTTCCTGGGTGGCTAAAGAATCAAGCTCTGCAGCATAGCAGAGGTGTTTGTTAATGTCCGATAAAATCCCAGTGAACAATAAAATATTGTATCTTGCTCTGCATGTGTGCTAGTATAATATGTAATGTCCTTAATATATTCATAAATATTAATCAGTTCAACTCTTCTGAAATATTTGTAGCCCTTTTCATGCAAACATTGTTTGAGTCTGTGGAATACAATAAATTTCTGAATTGAAAAGTAAAAACTGTAGGTTCTTAAAGCTATTTTAAAACTTGCACTGAAAATTGTCAAATTGTCAACTCTTTTGTAATGTCCTGTTCACCTGAGACAGAAGCTGAATTACTTGTATTCTTTCTGTTGCTATTTCAGCTCTCACAGTTGCTCAGGAAAGAAATCAAAACTGTTACCAATTTGTTTATTATACCAAAAAATGCCACAGCAGTTATCTTGAACTGTGTGGATTTTCTTTTAAGTTCTGTTGCTATTGGAAAACTGAAAGTGGGTATTGTCTCTTCAGTAATTAGGAAAAAAAAAAGTTAGGATAAGTACATCAAGCATCTTGAAAATAAAAGCAGTTAATGTTTGATATCCTAGAAGAAGGTGCCAGTAAGGGGTTGCAAGAGAAAGATGAGGTGCTGTGCTGAAAGAACAATCCATGTTCTGAAAGAACAGAAGCAGCTCTATCTCTGTCTATCTATTGTATCTCTCCAGGCTGAAGGAGGTGATGTTACCCTGATGAAAATCCATGCATGGATAGATGAGAAAGACAACCTTGTAAAGAGAGAGTGCTGAAGTAATTAGAAAAATATATTGAGGATGGATGTGAGGACTCAGAGTGTGGTTAAATGTGTTGGGGATGGAATAGCAGCATAAAATCACTGCTGAACTTATTTTGGCCAACACATAGGCAGCCAAAGATGTGATGTCTGCTCCTGACTTTAGCTATGCCCTGTCTCTAGTGGGAATTTAAGGCTTGAGATGGGGAACACAGGATACAATTTAGAAAATCCAGTCGGATGTTGAGAACCTCTTCCAGGCTTAAAACCTGCAGTGCTTTGAGTGACTGAGCACTGTGGAGGCCTCTCAAGTCTCAGTCCAAAATGTTGCTGACAATCCTGAGTGAGAGAAAGAGGCCGGCTTAGGGATATTTTCTCAAAGTTTTAAGGAGCAGTGACTGATAAATATTGAATGTGGAAGTAAGACTCTGTTAGAGCAGAAGTGGTTTCCTCATTGTACAAAAACTTTTAAGGTTTAGAAAAGTAAATTCCTGAGCCGAATTGAAGAGCGAATAAACTGAAATGAATTCTTGCTCAGGTAAGTCACTGATGGTTTTTACATTATTTTAAATTTTTTATCATGTCATCATTTGGGTTTGTGAAGAAACTATCCAGAGATTAATTTCAATGTGAAAAAAGGATAGACTGCAAAACCCAGCAGAACAGTAATCCAGAATGGAAGGAGGGTGTGGAGAAACCTCTGAGGCGTGATAGGTGAGAGGGGCAAAATTCAGGCGGGAAGGCATTCACAGAGAGGCAGACAGGCTGGATTTCGAGCCAGCCGTGGTCAGTTGTTCAGAGGTAACAGGCAGAATCTGGCACTGCTCAGTGCTCACTGTGTCTCAGAGGACTTGTGCTTGGAGAAGGAAGGAAACGTTGAGGAACGAAAATCAGACTTGACAGCTTGGCAGGTACATGTACAATTTCAGGATTTCACAGTGGACACGCTTTTGTAGTTTGAGGGCCTGTAGTGCTTTGATTATCAAGGTGAATTACAAGCAGGGAGCATATTTCTTCTTTCATCCTCCACCTCTACAGCTCTTGACTCCCTACAGACTGAAATGGTGAGGAGGTTGCCATTACTGGTAGATGCCAATGCGTTGACCCACCAAGCTTCTTGCAAATTATAATATTCTCATACATCAGTGTATGGTAAGAAACATCTACAAAGTATGAGGAGAGTCAGACAGACAGCCTGACACTAAAAATAAATGTCTGCTTTCTGTTTGGTTACGTATTGTAAATAATATTTTAAAAAATAACTAAAACTGTACATGGCCCGTGAAACCTCAGCAAATGAAAAGTGTTTGACATACTGAGTGACTGAGTTCTTTAGTCACAATAACAGGATAATTTTAAAAATTCTAGTGCCATCTAATATATTCTTCCTTGTACTTTAATTAAATTCCTAATGCCAGTCTTAGATTTATTTTATTTCTATGAGAAGAAATAGGCATTATCTATTAGGCCATTTTGTTTAATGTACTGACTTTCCAGTATTGATGCTGTAGTATTTGGTGAAACTAGGGAGACTTCTAGATCAAACATTTACTGCTTAAGTAATGATTCCAGAATCTACAAAATGTTGCTACAAGCTAATGTTTGTTAGTTTTAGTTAAATACAGCAGCATTTGTCTGTATGTAGGCTGTAATTTAACATTAGGTTGTGTGATCTGACTACACTACTGGAGGCTCTTTCTAATTAGAGACTTTCACATTCACTTTTGGGGTGCTTCAAAAAAAATCTACCAACAGCAAGAAAGGAAGAAAGGTTTGCAGCCTGTGGCCTGCAAATACACACGTCAGGGAGGAAGGGACTGCACTGCCCCAGGTGTTTCACAGGGGTCATTGATAAGAGAAGCTCTGTGTTCAAATGAAGAGTAAGACTTGTTGGGCAATCTGCTGTGCAAATCTAAGAGAGCCAGGGAGGAGGAGGAATTAAAATGCCAGCATTCACCCTTTCTATCTGGTCACTGAGCCAACCAGACTTATGGTCCTCTTAGGGAAGGGATCTTGGAAATCACTAGTAATAACTGGTCCATAAACAGTGAGCTTGAGAAGACTTTTTCTGCTAGTTTTTGAGTCATAAATGCTGAGTTCCACATTATACATTGAACAAGGCTGAGACTTGAAAGCCACGAATTCCTGCTTTAAGTATTAATATACAGAAGAGTTGTAAGACCCATGTTAATCGCAGATGTCTCTGTTGAATATCAGTGGAATAGAATTATTCTGATTTGTGCCTTGAAATAGAGACTTTAGAACCTAATTCAGGGTTCACCAAAGAAAGAGATGGTTTTTATTTATCCTTTTCTTACTATTGATAGTTATTAAAGTAGTACAGGATAGGCTGCTACATTTTACTTAAGACTTTTGAACAGCACTTATATTGAAAAGGCATAATGATTTAATTTCTCAGAGAATCTTGGATTCTCGTGTAGTTCAACGAAGGCTTTAGTTAGCAGAACACATTAAATTTGACAATGGTTAGAAACTTCTTTTGAGTTGCACAATTACTTTTCAGTCATCTAGCTGTTTTTATGTAACACATCATATTTAGCAGACTAGACATTTGTTAACATGTTTTATCAAACTGAGCTAATACAGGAAGTCAAAAGAAAAAAAAGTTGCATTCATTTAATCTGCAAAGAAAAAGCTATTTCAGAAGTCTTTCAGTCATTAACACTCCCTGGCGTACAGTGTTAATTGTATACTTGGTGTTTTCCAGCATAGCAAAATTTCAATTTCAAAAGTAGCTTTGTTTATTTCAGAATCTTTGGCGAGCTTCATCCTTTTTATACAAGGAAACAGTCTTCACATAACATCATTCTCTCTGAGGCCTACAAAGCCTACTATTTTTACATGTTTGAGTGGGTGGGCATTAGATTTCCTTTGGGATTCTCAATCTCATTATTTTTATCAATAAAAAGCCCCTGCTGGACAAAGGGATAAATCACATATAAATGAAATATGAGAGATTACATGAGAAGCTCAGCTTTTGCTTAGTCTAATCCAATATCTTTGGCCAAATGTCTCAATGTCAAAGGCTTTAAAAGTATTCTACAGGATCAGCCTGGCAAAGAGAAATCAATAACCAGGTAATGGATTTGATTAAAATTTTTCCCCTTCCACCCACTCCCACAAGCCAAATGTTTCTACCCATACTAATCTCTTCTGGCATGTGTAACTGTTGGTTATTTTCTCTGGGTTTTTGGGATGTGTGTGTATA